>NC_037672.1:13398576-13548728 GCF_003255815.1 Theropithecus gelada | reverse complement strand
TTTTTTTTTTTTTGAGACAGAGTCTGGCTCTGTCGCCCAGGCTGGAGTGCAGTGGCGCAATCTCGGCTCACTGCAAGCTTCGCCTCCCGGGTTCACGCCATTCTCCTGCCTCAGCCTCCCGAGTAGCTGGGACTACAGGCGCCCGCCACCGCGCCTGGCTAATTTTTTCTATTTTTAGTAGAGACGGGGTTTCACCATGGTCTCGATCTCCTGACCTTGTGATCCGCCCGCCTCGGCCTCCCAAAGTGCTGGGATTACAGGCGTGAGCCACCGCGCCCGGCTCCCCCAATATTTTCTAAGAGTTTTATAGCTGCACTACAACCTGGCTAGCGACAGAGCAAGACTCCATCTGTAGAAAAAAAAAAAAAAAAAAGAGTTTTATAGCTTTAGCCCTTAGTTTAGACATTTTATCCATTTTGAGTTAATTAGTGAATATGGTTACATAATTTGCTTTCATACTTTTGCATGTAGATATCCAGTTTTCCAGCACAGTTTGTTGAAAAGACTGTCTTTTTCCCCATAGAATGGTCTTGGCACCCTTCAAGAACAAAAATGAAACAATTCATTTCAAAAATAGGCAAAAGACTAGAATAGTTATTTCCCCGAAGAAGATATACAATGGAACAATAAGCGTATGAAAAGATGTTTAACATCATTAATTAGTAGAGAAACATAAACCAAAACCATTTTATACCAACTAGGATAGCTATAATTTTAAAAAGAAAAAAGGCAATAAGAAGTGTTGATGAGGATGCAGAGAAATTGAAAATCTTTTGTATTTCTGGTGGGAGTATAAAATGGTCGAGCTACTGTAGAAAACTGCTTTGTGAGTTCTCATAGGGTCAAACATAGAATTACCATATGATGCAGGAATGTCACTCATATATCCAAAATAATTAAAAGCAGGGACCTGAACACATACTTGCATACCAGTGTTCATAGTTCCATTATTCACAATATCTGAAAGGTAGAGACAACCCAAGCTTTCATCAACAGAGGAATGAATAAACAAAATGTGATATATACATACAGTGGAATATTATTCAGACACAAAAAAATAAAATTTTTATATGTGCCATGACATTTCGTTGCCTCCAGGGTCCTAATCTGGACACTCTGCCTAGGTCTCTGGCCTGGCAGCTCATCAGGTAAAACGTGTGCTCTACTTCTCACTCTCCTTTCTAAAATTCTCAGTAGCTAAACCTGTTCAAAATATTAATAAATATGTTGCATAGTAGCAAAAAAAGGAAAAAATTTATACATGTCTGGTATGCTTTGTACCCTAGATTTCCTAAAGTCATCTAGTATTAAGGTATAATCTTTATTTTGAAGCACATCTATCCAATCTTTGAAAATTCTAAGTCTAGCTACTGGCTTTCTCCTGGTTAGTGGTCAATGATCCTGCAGGACGTTGTAACTGCTAATGTCTGCATATTGTTTTCCCTTCTATGGGAATGCAAACTTCCTGAAGGCAGAGACTGTGTCTAACTAACCTTGGAAGAAAAATTATGGAGGAGTTCACCTAGATTTTAATTCTAGTTGTGTGACCTTGTACACATTACGTAACTAACCTGAGTGTCATTTTGTTCATCTTTAATTGGAGACTTGAATATTTAAACCTCAGAACTGTTCAATGTTGGGAGAAATGAATGTTATTCTGCATAAAATTTGTGTGGTAGCAAATAGATAATCAGTAAATATTTGTTTTCTTCCCCTTCTCTCTCTCTGTCTCTCTCTCTCTCTCTCTGTCTCTCTGTCTCACTCTCCCTCTCCCTATCTCTTTCTCTCCCCCCCCTCTCTCTCTCTCTCTCTTTCTCTTTCTCTCTCTTTCTCTCCCTCTCTCCACTACACCTACTTTCCAGCACCCTGCCTCATAAATGGTCAGCATTTGGTGAAAATGAGGAAACTGTTGAAAGATCCAGCACAGATGACAAGGGCAACTCCTGCAAGCCTGATCTTGTATTCTGTTTACATTTTGACATTACTTATCCAGGAATCCACTTGCACACAACTACTTATTCTCTTGGCCCCACCTTTTATGCAGCCACTTCTAGACAGACCAGTTTTATGCAGGTTGGACCCATTTCACCAGGTGCAACCTGAGAGCATCTCATCCAGCCCTGCACTGAATACTTCCCTCTTCCTGCCCTGTATTTTCTCTGACGCTGAAGATTGGGATGCACTGTGCGTGTGTTACCTGAAGTTTCAGGAGAGTAACAACGTGGGGCAACTTTTGACTAATGAGGGCAGGGACAGGTGAATAAGTGCTCTGCCCATTTATTCTCCGAGCAGACAGTTTTGAGAACTATGTCATCAGGATCATTAAAATGTCTCTCAGGATTGATGGCCAGTTGGCTCTTCCTTCCTTAT
This sequence comes from Theropithecus gelada, assembly GCF_003255815.1. NCBI lineage: Eukaryota > Metazoa > Chordata > Mammalia > Primates > Cercopithecidae > Theropithecus > Theropithecus gelada. The sequence continues at coordinate 13,546,358 of NC_037672.1, read as the reverse complement.
TTCGTGTCCCAACCTCGCTCCTTCTCTGTAGCATCACGTTCCTAAATGAACTCTCTATGTAAGCCTTTGCCGTAGTCTCCACTTCCAGGAACCTCAGTCTGAGCCCTTAGCTCATTAAAGCACACTACTGCTTGGCATGTAATACAGCTCTAATACCTGGGAGATGTAATACTTTTTTTGATGCTTTTGATGTTCCGTATTGAGAAAAAGTAAAAGTTTCAACATTTCCCCTCTGAGTGTCTGACCTCTTGAATGTTTCTTTTGCTCTTGAGCCTCTACCCCATCTACATTCTCACATGTTTTGAACAAGGTAATCCTGCCACCCTTGCATAGCTTAGTGAAGGGTGAACATCTGACTCAGAGGGACACACTTTCTTGGTAAGGTTGAGCAATCATGTTGGCTCCCTAGAATCTGTTATTAGTATATGGTGACCCATATAATAATCCCTAGATCTGATATTAGTATATGGTGACCCATATAATAATCCCTAGATCTGATATTAGTATATGGTGACCCATATACTGATACATAAACATATGTATTGTACATATACATAGACATATGTATTAGTACATATACATACATATACTCTTTTGGTTGGGTGCTCAAATTGGTAAAGCATTGGGTGCTAAAGCAGCATTAAGAAGATACAAGAGAGTAGAGAAAGCCAGACTTCAGATCTTCAGGTAAAGAAGATTCAAAGATATAAGAGATAATAAGACTCAATTGAATAGAAATTGAAAAGGTAGATGCTCTGATTCCTTGGAACTTCTTATTCCTGCTTCTAATTCTTACTGAAGACCAGTTGTAGTCCCAGCCCTTTCTATGAGATATATAATCTCATAGAGATATATAATCATCCTGTTAACAAATCCTCTACTGAGTTTTCAATGGCTTTCTTTCCCTTGGAATTGGATGCTCTCTAAGATATCCCAGGTCACGATTAGTATTCTTCTATTTACAGAGAGATCTGTAAAAAGCAGATATTGTGTTCTGCTCAAAGTTGTGGCCCCAAATGCCTTGCCTCACAGCCCATTTACACGGTAGATGTAAAATGTGTTTGGTGAGTAACTGACTGACTAAAGATTACCCTCCTCCTTTAATTCTTTTCTTTGCTTATGCCTCCCCAGCCAACCTGAACAGTAAAGTACAGAGCAACTCTGTGGCCTGCTACCATTTTGGTATTTTTCCTTTCAACTTTAACCTTCTTAATTCACATTGTTTCTTTCAATATACTAATCCAGGTCATCCAGTCCCTGGTATACTGGCTTCTGCTATGCTCTGTGCCAACCACTGTTGCTGATGATAGCTACAGTGTGGTAGTCAAATTCATGACAAGTTGATTCCCTGTAAGCTCAGCTGGGCTCTGCCCACAGCTTAGCAACCCTTGATTGATCTCTGAAGGGTTCTGACATATTCTCAGAGCAACCATTGTAAATCTTTTAAATTGCCATCCAGACTCTTCAGCTACTTGCTAATCATTGATCATCTTCACCTGCAACCTCACTGAAAAAAAGATGAGATATGGTGAGAGTTCTCATAGTTCTTCCGTATCTCCACTGCTCTTCCATTGCTCCTCCTCCACTGCTTGCCCAAGCCAATACTTTCACTTCTGCTCTAGGTCACCATTCCACCTCCTTTTTAAGATGTGTCGCATCTCTCTACTTACTTTTGCTATGAGCATCTTGAAAACATCATATAGATATATATTACCTATATGACATTATATTCCAATGGATTCCCTTGTATCTGGATTCTGTTCACACAGCTCTATTAAACTGGCTAACTGGAGAGTTGGAAGTGCCTTTGCAATAAGGAAATGTAGTAGTTTTTATTCTGCCCTCATTCCCCTCCAACACGTGTCATTTTGCTGACTACCTACATTCTTGGGGCTTTTGTGAAGCTTCGTTGTCTGGGTTATCCCACCAACTTGACAGGCTTTCTCCTTCACATGAAAGCTTTCCCTAAGGTTCAATCATCTTTACTCTCCTTGAAGATTTTGTCCTTTCCAATGCTGTGAGGTGGATGCTTCCTATAATGCTGAAATAGGAATTAGCTTGTCTTCAATATTCTTGTCCTGAATTTCTAACTCCCTGCTGGACAGCTCCCTGGGTGAGCTCCTGGTAGGCCTAAATTGTCAAATTCCAAACTGATCTAGTTTTACCAAGAAGGCTAAATTTGTATGACTTTGGAACTAATTCAGAGGAAGAATGTTAGAGGGGACTTTTTTCAAAAAAAGAGAAAAGTCAAAAATGATTCTGACGTTTTCAGCTCACATACTTACAAGTGGTAATTAAAAGAGATAAAATGTCTTCTTTTGAGAAATGTCTGTTCATATCCTTTGCCCACTTTTTAATGGGGTTGTTTGTTTCTTTCTTGTAAATTTGTTTGAGTTCTTTGTAGGTTCTGGATATTAGCCCTTTGTCAGATGAGTAGATTGCAAAAATTTTCTCCCATTCTGTAGGTTGCCTGTTCACTCTGATGGTAGTTTCTTTTGCAGTGCAGAAGCTCTTTAGTTTAATTAGATCCCATTTGTCAGTTTTGGCTTTTGCTGCTGTTGCTTTTGGTGTTTTAGACATGAAGTCTTTGCCCATGCCTATGTCCTGAATGGTACTACCTAGGTTTTCCTCTAGGGTTTTTATGGTATTAGGTCTAACATTTAAGTCTCTAATCCATCTTGAATTAATTTTCGTATAAGGAGTAAGGAAAGGATCCAGTTTCAGCTTTCTACTTATGGCTAGCCAATTTTCCCAGCACCATTTATTAAATAGGGAATCCTTTCCCCATTTCTTGTTTCTCTCAGGTTTGTCAAAGATCAGATGGCTGTAGATGTATGTTATTATTTCTGAGGACTCTGTTCTGTTCCATTGGTCTATATCTCTGTTTTGGTACCAGTACCATGCTGTTTTGGTTACTGTAGCCTTGTAGTATAGTTTGAAGTCAGGTAGCGTGATGCCTCCAGCTTTGTTCTTTTGACTTAGGATTGTCTTGGCAATGCGGGCTCTTTTTTGGTTCCATATGAACTTTAAAGCAGTTTTTTCCAATTCTGTGAAGAAACTCGTTGGTAGCTTGATGGGGATGGCATTGAATCTATAAATAACCTTGGGCAGTATGGCCATTTTCACGATATTGATTCTTCCTATCCATGAGCATGGTATGTTCTTCCATTTGTTTGTGTCCTCTTTTATTTCACTGAACAGACACATGAAAAAAATGCTCGTCATCACTGGCCATCAGAGAAATGCAAATCAAAACCACAATGAGATACCATCTCACACCAGTCAGAATGGCAATCATTAAAAAGTCAGGAAACAACAGGTGCTGGAGAGGATGTGGAGAAACAGGAACACTTTTACACTGTTGGTGGGATTGTAAACTAGTTCAACCATTATGGAAAACAGTCTGGCGATTCCTCAAGGATCTAGAACTAGATGTACCATATGACCCAGCCATCCCATTACTGGGGATATACCCAAAGGATTATAAATCATGCTGCTATAAAGACACATGCACACGTATGTTTATTGCGACACTATTCACAATAGCAAAGACTTGGAATCAACCCAAATGTCCATCAGTGACAGACTGGATTAAGAAAATGTGGCACATATACACCATGGAATACTATGCAGCCATAAAAAAGGATGAGTTTGTGTCCTTTGTAGGGACATGGATGCAGCTGGAAACCATCATTCTTAGCAAACTATCACAAGAACAGAAAACCAAACACCGCATGTTCTCACTCATAGGTGGGAACTGAACAATGAGATCACTTGGACTCGGGAAGGGGAACATCACACACCGGGGCCTATCATGGGGAAGGGGGAGGAGGGAGGGATTGCATTGGGAGTTATACCTGATGTAAATGACGAGTTGATGGGTGCTGATGAGTTGATGGGTGCAGCACAGCAACATGGCACAAGTATACATATGTAACAAACCTGCACGTTGTGCACATGTACCCTAGAACTTAAAGTATAATAATAAAAAATAATTAAAAAATAAAAAATAAAAAAAATAAAATGACCATCTCAGAAAGACCCAAACTTAAAATGAATATTCGGATTTTTGAAAGTCATAAACAATTAACAAGCCATTAGTAATGGTTTCAAGTTTTTGAAATTACAATGTAAATCAAGGGGATATTATTATTCAGACATTTCTTTACTACGCAAAGTGATCTACACGTAAAAGTGTAATACAAACTCTACCCCATGTCTTTAGCCATTGACAATGACTTAAAAATGATGTTGCTGGAAATGAGTTATCTGGAAATCAAAATGATTCCACACATATTGGAAATTTCATTAAAGTATAAATTTTGGAGAATTAAAAAAAAAAAAAATGTCTCCATTCTCAAGACAATTGGGTAGAAGCATGGTTGTTTATTGAATTCCTACTGTGTGTCAGACAATGACATAGGTGCTTTTCATGGGCTATTTTATTTAGTTTTCAAAGCAACCATGTTTTATGTATTTGCTGTTATCAATTCTCTTTTTTTTCCAGGTAAAGGAATCAGGGTTGCAAGATATTAAGTGAGAGTTTTTAAGGTTATAAAATGAATTATGGCCTGGGTGTGGTGGCCCATGCCTATAATTTCAGCACTTTGAGAGACCAAGGCGGGAGGATCACTTGAGCTCAAGGGTTTAAGACCAGCCTGGGAAGCATAAAAATAAAAATAAAAATAAAATTTTAAAAATAAAAATAAAAATTATCTGATTTTGGTGACGTCCATGTGTAGTTCCAGCTATTAAGGAGGGTTAGGCAGGAGGATCTCTTAAGACCAGGATGTCAAGGCTGCAGTGAGCTATGATAGTGCCATTGTACTCCAGTCTGGGTGAAAGAACAAGATCCTGTCTCAAAATAATTAAAATTAAAAAAAAAAAAAATGAACCTAGGATTCTTTTGGTCCTAAGTCTATTCAGCTGTAATATCTTCGTCTTTATCGTTGTAGCTCATGGTAGGAGAAATAAAGAACCACATAAATCCTTAGAGATTAAAGCAAAAATTAAGGATAAACTTAATTCACTTTTGTGGCTGGAATCAAGACTATTCTTTTTTTTTTTTTTTTTTTTTTTTTTTTTAAGACTTGTCATGAGAGACAGGTACAAGTCCTAGTTCTTCTCGCTGGAAAAATCTTGTCTCAGATATTACAAAAAGAACCTTCATTTTATTCAGGGCTCACCTCTTCAAGGAAAACTTACCTGATATTTGTACATAAAGTAGTCCCCATAGTACTCTATTACTTTGTTTTTTTGTACTTTTCTTCATAGTTCTTTAACTCTCTTTCTGTCTGTCTCTCTCTCTGTCTCATACACACACACAGACACAGACACAGACACACACACACACAATATTAGATTCTCAACACCCTATTGACATTTTGAACTTAATAATCATTTGTTGTGGATGGGGCCATTCAGTACATAGCAGCAAGTTTAGCAGCATCCTCAGCCTTTACCTACTAGATGCCAATAGGATTTTCCTGCTAATATAACAACTAAAAATCATACCATACATTGTCAAATGTCCTCTTGGGAGGAAATCCATCCCTGGTTGAGAACCAATGGTCTACATTTAAATCCATCCATATCCACACCCATATTCAGATCTATTCACCAAGGATGTATCTGTGGTTTATGAGGACTAAGATTTGTTAGTCATGCTCACATCTTGTACCAGTGCTCAGAACAGTGCCTGGCATATACTCAGCACAAAATGCAATAGATGGACTGGGCGCAGTGGCTCACTCTGTAATCCCAGAACTTTGGCAGGCTGAGGCAGGAGGATCACTTGAGCCCAGCCTGGGCAACATAACAAGACCTCATTTCTACAAAAAAAAAAAAAAAAGAAAAGAAAAAAATTCAAAAAAAATGTCCCAGGCATGGTGGTGCACACTTGTGGTCCCAGCTACTTGGGAAGCAGAGGTGGGAGTATCACTTGAGCCCAGAAGGTCCAGGTTGCAGTGAGCCATGACCATGCCACTGCACTCCAGCCTAGGTGACAGAGTGAGACCCTGTCTCACAAAATGAAATGAAATAAAATAAAATAAAATACAAACGTGCTGAATGAATAAATAAATGAAAGGAAAGGAAACAATTTTTATGGAGCATTTACTTCATGTCATAATCTTTTTTTTTTTTTTTTTTTTTTTTTTTGAGACAGCATTTTGTTCTTTTTGCCCAAACTGGAGTGCAATGGTGTAATCTCGTCTCACTGCAACCTCCAAAGTGATTCTCCTGCCTCAGGCTTTCAAGTAACTGGGACTACATGCACCTGCCACCATGCCCGACTTTTTATGCCATATTCTTAATTAAAATCTTTTCTCTAAAATAACTCTGAGGTGGACAATAGTAAACTTGTATCCCAGATGTTGAAACAGAGGCTCAGAGAGGATGACTTTCCTGGTTCACACAGCCAGACCTTGTGAAAGGCAGCATTTCAACCCAATTCTGTCTTCCCTAAAAGTCCACTCTTCTAGGGCACCAAGCTGTGATACAGGTCAAGAATGATGAGACCCAGAGTTTAAGACTAAACAAATGAATCAGTAATTGTCATTGCAGCATTTTGTAGGAAAAATGGTTTACCTACCATGTGGTGTCCAAAATAGAATTTTTGAGTTCAATTTCCCAAATTCTGTTTCCCACCATGGATGATCTTGTTTGTCAAGTAAAATATTTAATAATCTGCTTTGATTTATCACTTTCGCTCACTGTGTGTCTAAACCATCAAAAGCACATAGACTTAAAGTTAGATCATTGCCTACAGATCCCTGCTTTAACTGGTTCCTGATATCTCTTGGACCTCTTAGTACACACTTCTTTTCCTTCTTGCTCACTAATCTTTGGTCAGCTGGTCTTTCTTTTCTCTGAACCTGCCAATGCCACTCACATTAATGCCTTCAGCTTGTGGCACTTGCTTTTCCCTATTTTTGAAATGCTGTTCAGAATGCCTGTTTCGTAAGTAAAGTTTTATTGCAACATAACAATGCCTGTTCATTTACAAGTTGCCCATGGCTTTTGTCATGTTCCAGTGGCAGAAGTAATTGTGACAGTGGATGGTAATTGATAAGGAGAAAAGGCAACAATCTTTACAGAGTAGTTACAGTGAATCATGCAATGAATTATGCTGAGTGCTTTGCTCCAACTATCTAGACTTAGATGCAAATATTGAGTCTACAAATGACAAGCTGATAGATTCATGGAAAAAAAAAACTTATTTGAATATGAGCCAAGATATTACCTTGGAGAAAATGGAGTGTGAAATGTTGAGGGAATATTACCTTATCAGCTTCAATCAGTTAAAATTAGGAGTGGGATGATTGGCTTTTAAGGACCAGCTTCAAAATGGTACCCAACACTGTGACTAATCATTTCTCTGTTTCTCTCTTTTAGAGAAAATTGTGGTTTTGAGGAAGACAGATTTTTCATTTGCTTAGCCACTCAGTAATGTAGACATTTCCCCCAAATGGCTTATGACTCATTAGCTGCCCAGACAGAAGGGCTGGGTGAGCTTGATCAACCAGGTCTAGCTGCCATCCTTATCTCTCTCTATAGCTTGAAGTCATAATCTGAAACCCAGTAATCTTCAACAAAAACATCATTTTCAAGCACTTTGGGGAAAATAGTCACTTTACTTGGAAGGGACCTGGAAAGAAAATGAACAAATGCATTAAAAAAGATGTTTCTCTTGACCCAAACTTCAAACATTAGACACATTGTAATGAGTTTCCAATCTGTGAAGTGTTTTTAGGGGATGGCTTCAGTATAACAGTGGAGTTTCCAGTGTCCATTCCTTTTTTCTTAAAGATGAAAATTATATGACAATAATTATAATGATGGCAAAAACAGTGATAACAAGAGTAGGCCAAAAACTATAAAAAAGAATCCCAGGATGGCTTAGCATTGTTCCTTTCTGTGGGGCAGCCTTTCTGGGGCAGATTCTAGCAAATAGCTCAGAGATGCAGGCTCCTTCCAGCCTGTGATGTTCCATACACATCGCCCAGCTTCTAGACTTCATGAAGAAGAGAAAGAACATGGTCAAAGTTTACCATATATGTAATTTCCTTGGTCCCGCTTTGACACATGTCAGTTTTATTCGTATTTCAATGACCAGAAACAAGACGTCACTTGGATTAGATGCAAGGGAATTGGAAAACATAATCTGTGACTTGGCAACTACTTCCCAACAACAACTCTATATCATAGAAAGGGAACGTGGCTCTTTGATTTTTTTTAATCCATTTGTGTGTTGGCAACTTTCCAAAGTTCATGACATAATACCATTTTACTACAAGTAAATAAAACTATAGTATCAACTGCTATTTCTTCCTATTGAAAAGTATTGTGATATGAATTAAATAGGTTAAGAAATGCAAACTGTCTAGAATAGTGAATAGTGAACTCCAATAAAACCCTGCTCTATGTTGGTATTCAGTGCAGTTTATTTGTTCCCATTGAAATTTATTTAAGGCTTATGCATCTGAAGAATTTATTTCCCAGTTAGGACTGTGGCAGTCTCTGTCTTCTTTAAGCTATTATGAAATACACTAAACTAAGGTTACACTGAATAGACAGGATGAAGGAATATTCCACTTTGTGTTCAGCCATCAGCTTGTCCAAATTCATGAGACTGATAAATCCTCAGACCAAAGTGGTTTCTGTGGTGGTAGAGTTACTGCTCGAAAAGCTCACCAAGTGTTCTCATATATTTAATTGTATTAATGTCCTATGGCTGCCATAACAAATTATTACAAATTTTGTATCTTAAGCAAGAGAAATTTATGGTTTCACAGTTCTAGAGGCTATAAATTTGAAATCAAAGTGCTGAGAGGGCTGGTTCCTTCTGGGGACTCCAAGAGAAAGTATGTTTCCTGTCTCTCTCCTAGCTTCTGGAGTTGCTGGAATCCTTTGGCATGTAGTTGTATTATTCCAATATCTACCTTTGTCTCCCCGTGACATTTTTTCCTGTGTGTCTGTGTCCAAATTTCCCTCTTCTTATAAGAACACTAGCCACTGGTTTAAGGCTCACCTTAATCTAGTATTACCTTCTCTTAAGTTGATTATATCTGCAAAGATTCTACTTTCAAATAAGGCCATACTCACAGAGCTTAAGGATTCTAACTTTAACATATCTTCAGACACAATTCAACCCACTGCATTAATCAAATTAATTTTAGTAAGATATTTATACTAATATAATAACAGCAGATATTTATTATGTGCCTGCTATTCACCAGGCATTGAGTTAGCTATTGTCTTATTTAATCACAACACTCCCATAAAGCAAGTCCTGTTATCATCATAATTATTATCACACTGTTTCATATGAGGAGACTAAGAGATAAAGAAGTATAGTAACTTGTCATAGGTGAGACAATGAATTGGCAGAGCAAGAATGGAAAAAAGTCAGTATTGAGCCCAGAGTCAATGGTTTCTTCCAATATCCTGTATAGTTGGTATCTGTTTTCAATGAGGTAATTGTTCCTGAAACCAATATAAATACAGATTATTTTTCCAGTTACATTCTAGCATGTGGGGACCTTTTTTTGCTGCTACCTCCTTCACAGGTTTTACATTTGAAACTTCCTGCCCCTATGGGTATGTATTCCCCAATTTTCATCTCAGAACGATGCTGCTTTTCTCCAGATCAGTTAACCACAACCAAAGACAGCTGAACCTTTCGCTGGAGCTGTGCTCTTGCTCAAGGTGAATGTTCAGTGCCAGTTTCCCCCTCAGAATCTCTGGCTGATATGCTGCTTATCTACAGAGCCACAAGAGGCCATTCTACCCTTCCCATATGGCCTTAGTGTTTTTACAGTACTTTACAGAGAACTTGTGTCATTATTCCTCCTACTTGCAGAGAAATCAGAAATTACTATTTTGGGGTGCAACAAACTGATATTTTTGTTCTTGATTTGAGATTTTACAAATTACAATAATTTTCTGCTGTGACAAGCAAAAATAAACAAAAAAGTGAAGATATATAAAGGCACAGTTAATGATCCTCTCCATAGTGACTGCTCCACTTCCAAACCTCTGGGGTAGCCAATGTTATTAGCCTCATATGCACGCTCCCATTTTCCTCCTTGTTCTGATATACATATGCCAACATGAAATAATGTAAGGGTTTGGTCTAATTACTTTTTAACCAAGCAGAATATTACACATATTACTTTGAAACTTGCATTTTTCATTTGACAATATGAATATAGCACATAGATCATGGATATTATCCAGCATTTAGTTTTCGGACTTTTTGTTTTCCTTAGACCACTTATTCTCTTCATGGTATCATTCAGTACCAAGACTTTAGAAATCTCTAGATTACTGATTCCAAATTTCTACCTCCCAACAGGACCTTTGCCTGAATTTCAGACTTGCGTATTCAACTACCTAATCTTTGTTACTCTTTGCCTGTCTCATAGATTTTTAAAAGTTAACCTGTTCACCGTGGAGCTCCTAGTGTTCTCACCACTCCTGTCCCACCAAGCTGGCTCTCCCTGGACTCTGTCTCATCTTAGTTTATGAAATGCCATCATTCCTCTGACTCAACCTCCTAAAACCTTGTGAATCCTCTCTTTCTCTGCTATGCCACACTGAATCTTTCAAATCCCTTTCACTCTTTCTTCAGAACGTATTCAGAGTCCAGTCACTTCTGAGCTCTTTCCTATTTCCATTCTGGTTTAAGCCACTATGTTTTCTCACTCGTCTTGTTGCTACAGCCTCTTCACTGACCTCCCCGCTTCCTCCCTTATGCAGCTCTCTCAAGTCTTTCTTCAAATATCACCTTCTCAGACAGCATCTTTCTGGATACTCTATTTTTAACCGCAATGTAATCTGTACCTGTAGCCCTGAAAAGAGAAGCCTCCCCTAGCCTGGTGACAGAGCGAGACTCTGTCTGAAAAGAAAAGAAAAGAAAAGAGGAAGGAAGAAAAGAAAAGAGAAAAGAAAGAAAGAGAGAGAGACAGAAGCCTCCCCTCTTCTGCCTTATCACTTGTGGTCCATACAACAAGGCTAGTGCTTCCCCTGAGGAGGCAGCCCACCTGTGACTGGGTTAAAAGTCACAGGTGAGATATGAGGTAAAATACTCCGTCATGTTTTTCAATCAAGAGCCTTGCCTTTGCAAATGTTTGGATCCTTTCTTAGCATTCCAAAAGCAAAAAGCAGATAATTTCATCTCCTTTTAGGTAATTGATTCTCCTGTCTGTTAGTTAGACACAGGAGAAGAGGAAGGTGATGTCCTGGGTCTTGTACACCTGTGTCTGGAATGCTCTTCTGCTCTTTTTCAGGGATCTGCTTTTCAGTTAATATTCACTGACCGCCTTCTGGTGCCAATCATTGTACTAGGTGCTGGAGATACATCCATGGATCAGCTCTACGTGGCCTCTGGTCTGCTGGTGTTTGCAGGTCCAAAGTGACCCTCTTGTAAAGTCTTCCTTCATTTCACTCCCATCCCACCCCTGACTCCTGTCGCTAAGCACATCTTTTTACCATTCTTAACTCCTGATGCTTTATCTAATATGCTCTTCACACACATACACACGCACAGCTGCTTCCCTAAGCCACACCAGGGGAAGGATGATGTTAGAACAATAAGGGAGAGTTGCCTTTGAATCTGTGCTCACACTCAGAAGAATTCCTATAACTCCAATCCCTTTACTTTTCTCCTTCCCCTTTCAGGGTTCCTGAAGATTCACATATTCTCTCTGGTGATTAGTAAAATGTTCTGCTGGTAATTCCAGGACTGATTTCTGCTGTCTGCCTTGTGGCCATAGCCAGAGCTGCTGATTCTGCCCTGGATCCAGCCAAGGCCCTGGACTCTGACTCCTATTACAGCCCTGCAGCTCTTTTTAGAGTGGGAAGGGATCATTTTCCTGGGGTTAGAACTCTCTATTTAGTTTTCTCAACACAGGATTACTGAGGAGGAGGGTGTACCCTGGGTCCTGTAAACCTGTGTCTGGAATGCTCTTCTGCTCTTTTTGTCTGATCTACCTTTCATTTTTTTAAATGGGCTTTAAGCAAAATCAGAGTCTTGAAACTAACCCAGATCTGATTCAGATAATATTTTAACGAAATTACTATTTTTTTTTGCACCCTGAACTATACTGTTAACATCATTATCCTCATCAAATTACAATTTAATATGTATTTAGTATGTTTATAGTAACATTAATAGTTAAATGTACCCATTGAGGGAGTTGAGGGATCAGAGGCTCAGAGAGGAAGAGAGCCTTGCTCAGAGCCAAGCGAACTTCTCCCTGTTTCTCAGTCCTATTCCCAGTGTTCCAGGCTGATTTTCAGCTCCAGAGCATTTTCTTCTGTTTCCTCCAGAAGATTCATCAGGTCCTCAAGCCAGGAGGCTTTCTGGTGAGCTGCTCTGGCTATGCAAGGACCCTAAATCAGCAAAGAGACTACCTCTTATCTCTTTCTCAATGTAGCAGAACCTGTTCCACTATACTGTCCTCGTTGGTTGATGTTTCTTTTCCTGGCTGAACTGTGAGGAAGGAACTCTGTTATTTCCATCCCTGGAGTCTTGGAGCCCACCCTAGGGCCTGACATATTCTACTGAACTAATCTGTTGGATAATCATGAAGATGAGACACAGGTCCTTTGCTTTGATCTAAGACATAGGTCTGATCTAAGGCCCCAGGAAAGTGTGTCTTCATAGACACATGAATATCATGAAAACAAAATAATCACTCTCCTTATCCTCAAGCCTCTGGTCTTCAGTGGAACCGCATTTACTGCTAATGAGTGAGAAATAGCAGGAAAATAATAATTAGACATGAAAAAGAAGCAGGAGCTCCAGGAAAACAACCTACATCTATGGTGTATTGATAAATCACTGCGCCATATATAGTAGCCATTACTATTATTTCTGTAGTAGTCATCATGTCTAATATGATGGTAAACTAATTACATGGATTATCTCATATAGTCTTCCTAAGACCTGATAGGAAGGCACTATTGTTTTACCCATTTCATAGATAACAAACTCTAAAGCACAGAAAAGCTAAGTAGCTTGCCATTAGCACGCTGCAAATAATAGAGCTATTCTTTAAATCAAGTCAATAGGACTCTAGGACTCATGTCTTTAAAAGTGAGATGGCAAAACAATCCCATCATGACATTTCAGACAATGTTTTGAAAGCCAAATAGGGCTTCAATTTGTTTTGGCATTAACAGACAGGGCAGTGTGACTGGAGCTGACCCAGTAATGAGTCAGAAGTCTGTCTCCAGTCCTGATTCTGACAACTAATTTGCAAAGGCCATCTGGGCTACAACTTCTTTAGTTTAGAGTGATAGATGGAGATAGCTGGTCATGGCAAAAATATCATGGGTTTTGCAGGCAGACAAAGTTTAAAGTTGGGTGACTTAATCCTTCTAAACATCTGTATTTCACATCTGGAATGGACATATAAACCCCTATGATAATAAAAGCTGTTGGGAGGCAGTAAAAGTGTTCTATAAAGAGACAAACTCAGGTTGGGCACGTGGCAGTTGCTCAGACGAGCACTCCCACAATATGCTCCAGTCCTTTTGCAGGTAGCTTGTGTTCCCAGAGCTCCTACTTCTCCTTTATGTCTAATTTTCTTTGTCCTCCTAATACAAGTAACCCTCATGATCTGTGGCTGTGGGTTTGTGGTTTGGATGTTTGTGTGGCATGGCACTCTCGCTCCTTGTTTTAACAATTTACTTTTCTTGACACAACCTTTGACTGCCCTGGGTGTAGGATTTCTATAATGTCTCAGAAGGCTTTGAGGGAGTCTGAATAATTCGACCATTGTTCCCTTCTGAGGTTTTGGACTAAGGGAGTACTATGCACAAAGGGAATAAAAACAAATCCTCAACTGGAAGAAAATTCTTTATCAGTAGTCAACCAAGATTCCAATACCCACTAATATACAGATCTCTGAGAACTTTGAATTAGTGTGTGATAAAGTCTGGATGAAATGTGGTGTCTTGTCTTCTTCATATTTAAATATTGGGGCTCAGGGACTAAAACATGCATATACAGGAAGGAACATTTAGATGGGTGCCGTGTTTTCTGAACATATTCACCCTGGTGAACACATGGGTGGGAAGAGGGAAGCTAACAGGAGGACCAACCTTCCCTAGAGCACAGGGCCTGCCCAGGAGAGTTTATTGCACCAGGAGACAGGGTGAGAAAGCGATGGGGCAACTTGAGTTCCTGCCCAACAAGACACAGTGACCTGCCCTCCAGGAAATGTGGCCCAGTGAACGCATGGCCTCTGGTCAGTGAGCTTAACGAGGCCTGCTTCTGAGAGAGGGATTCAGGAAGAAGTACAGAGAGGTGAGCCTGGCATGAGGGAAAAGTGGTAGAAATTTCCTCCTCCACAAACTATTAATCAGAAAGGACTCTTCAATGCATTTCCTTTTCAAGTGACTGCATAATTCACTTGTTAAATTTCTAGATGATAAAGCTAGAAAGGATCATTCAGGACATCTAGTCTATCAACAACTTTTGGATACATAAACTAACCACTAACAAGAATAAATGATTTGCCTAAAGAATTCCAGGGTTCTGAGTTGCTCAACCAGAATTTTTCCTCATAGGAGGGTCCACCTCTGATCTTGAAGTGCTATTGTATGTTTTCTCTGTATTCCATTTTCTCTTATGCTTGTTTCTTTTTTTCCCTTTTACACTTTTTTTCTTTCCATTCAACCATAATCTATAACCCACTGATAACTAGAAATGATTTACTAATGTACACAGAAAATGGTTAAAAGGGCAACTCATTCCTAAGTACATACCCAATATAAATAAGTGTTGATAGCCACCAAAATAAATTAGACATGAATCTTCACATCAGTTTTATTTGTAATACTCCCAACTAGAAATTACTCATATACTCACAACAGAAGCATGGATAAAAAATTCATACAATGGAATACTACACAGCAATAAAAAGGATGAACTACTAGCACATACAATAACATGGATGTATTTTGAAGATCTTATATTAAGAGAAAGCAGACACAGAGGATTATGTACTCTATGATTTCATTTATATGAGGTTCAAGAATGGCCAAAAGTAATCTATAGTGATAGAAGTTGGAATAATTGGGGTGAAATTGGGAGCTATTGACTGGGAAGGGGTGCAATGTAACTCTATTTTTATAAGGGTGCATGGATATGTGAAGATAATCTGGCTTTGAACTTTAGAGTATATTTATTATTATTATTATCTGAGACAGAGTCTCGCTCTGTCACCCAGGCTGGAGTGCAGTGGTGCAATCTTAGCTTGCTGCAACTTCCACCTCCTGGGTTCAAACAATTGTCCCACCTCAGGCCCCCATGTAGCTGGGATTATAGGCATGCACCACCACACTCAGCTAATTTTTGTATTTTTAGTAGAGATGAGGTTTCACCATGTTGGCCAGGCTGGTCTCAAACTCCTGACCTCAAGTGATCCACCCACCTCGGCCTCCCAAAATGCTGGGATTACAAGTGTGAGCCATAGCACCTGGCCTATAGTATATTAATTATATCTATGTTAAAAAAATCTTTAAGAAGCACTAGAAAAGCAAAAAACTCGACAAATAGGCAGGGGGATTAACATATCCAAACCTGGGCTAATAAAGTTACTGTAATTGAATATCAAATTTAACTTTGAGGTAGTAGCCAATGAAAAACTTCCTAATGATTTCCACTGCCTTTTAAAAAATAAAATGGTCAGAAGATAAATATTTTAAAAGAGATTTTGTCTATCTAAAATTCATTCATCATACAGCCTTTTGAATGCAAGACACTGACCAATATAATGGGGAAAGCTTCTGATAATAATTCAGCAGAAATATTGAAATATCTTAATATGTTCATTTTTTTTCTATTAAACTTTTATAAGGCTCCCATTTATAAGGAAGAGCAATGACTTTTTTTTTTTAAAAAAAAAACAGAAAAAGAAGCTATGAGATCAAGGGAGAGAGTCAGTTACCTAACTCCCAAGAGACAGAGCTTAGACACACACACACACACACACACACACACACACACACACACACACACACGTCACCCAGGGATCTTGTTAAAATGCTGTCTCTGATTTAGCAGATCAGGGTGCAGCTGAGATTCTATGATTCTAGCAAATCCCCAGGGAGTTGCTTTTGCTGTCAGAATAAGCACCACAGTTTGAGTAACAAGAGCTTACACCACTCAAGAAGTGTTTACCCATCTGTGTTAGCCTGTTTTCATGCTGCTGATAAAGACATACCTGAGACAGGGCAATTTACAAAAGAAAGAGATTTAATGAACTCATAGTGCCACGTAGCTGGGGAGGCCTCACAATCATGGTGAAAGGTGAAAGGCATGTTTCACATGGTGGCAGACAAGAGAAGAGAGCTTGTGCAGGGAAACTCCCCTTTAAAAATCCATCAGATCTCGTGAGACTTATTCACTATCATGGGAACAGCACAGGAAAGACATGCCCTCATGATTTCACTACCTCCGACCAGGTCCCTCCCTTGGCAAGTGGGAATTGTGGGAACTACAATTCAAGAGGAGATTTGGGTGGGGACACATCCAAACCATATCACCATCATTTGTGTTATTGTGTTGAAATTATTTGTGAAAAATCAGATTTCTGAGCTCCCTCTCCATAGGAGGAGGGTCCACGGATACTGCTGCCTTTTTAAAAAAATGAATCTCTTTTTTCATACCAGTACCATGCTGTTTTGATTACTATGGCCCTGCAGTATGATTTGAAATTGGGTGGCATGATGCTTCCAGCTTTGTTCTTTTTACTTGAATTCCCTTGGTTGTTTGGGATCTTTTTTGGTTCTATATGTATTTCAAAATAGCTTTTTCTAGTTCTGTGACACATGTTATTGGAAGTTTGATATTAATTGCATTGAATCTGTAAATTGCTTTTATAGATTCAATGATATGACTTTTAATGATATTGACTTTTCCTATTCATGAGCATGGCATGTTTTTCCATTTGTTTTTATCAACTGATTTCTTTGAGCAGCGTTTTGGAGTTCTCATTGTAGAGATCTTTTACCTCCCTAGTTGGCTGAATTCCTTGGTATTTTATTATTTTTGTGGCAATTGTGAATGGGATTGCCTTCCTAGTTTGGCATAAAATTCTGACATACACTAAAATTTTGGAGCTGCTGACTTAGAGAAATTGGCTTATCACATGTCCCTTAAATTATAATTCTCCAGTAAGTATATATTTTTTTGCAACCAGTTTCAGAAATCAGTAAAAACTGAAGGAAAAGGTAAAGAACATATTTTTAACCTTTCAGAGAGATCACTCACTTATTGGATGTGCAGTTTACTTTAGTTCATTCAATCCTTATAAATATCCTATGAGGTAGAAGTTATTGTCCATATTTTAGAATTAAAAATAATAGATAATCATCATTGAGCATTGAGTGTGTCCTAAATATTATGCTAAAGGCTTTAAAAGCACCATTTGGCTACCAGAGTAGCCAAATGAAATAGGCACTAGTGTCATCTTCTCCACTTTACAGTTGACAAATTGGAGACAGGGAGATTACTTCAGAGTCTGTCTGACTTTCGAGTGCTCAAGCCTCACAATTGCCTGTAGGACCTCTCTGCACTAACTGACATTGCAAAGGAAGCAGCTGGGCCAGCATCTAACTAAGATTGTTTTAGACTTTTTTTTTGTTTTAACTATAACAATTTGGCCAGTGGACACATTTTATTTTCCTTTCATTTCACTATTATTACTCCATCTTTCAATTATTTTGCTTTGAGGAGTACCAATGAGAAGACATAGGGATTCAGACTATAATTACTAACATCTGTATAGTATTTTACAGTTTACAGATTATGTACAAAATACTTGGGCTGATTTGATTCCTCAAACCACATGTATCCTTTAAGATCCAGGAAAACTGAGTTCCAGGAAAATGTAATTGATTTATCTGGGATTTAGACTCTAACCTTTTATTCCAAATCTGTGAGCTCCTACTAGATTAGTCTGTCAAGTAGGGCAGGGGGGAGAAGAGCCAAATAACAGTGTTGGAGAGAGGGAAAAGCTTTCACTTGGAGCCTGGAATGTGATGTGCTAGTCCTGGCCCTGCCACCAGCTCCACACAACCTCAGGATTTGGTTTCCCTTTTTGGGGCATAAAATTTTAATCTAAAATGAAGGTTTAGAATAGACCAGCTATTTTCAAATAGTGTTGGTTCATTTTTATCAAAATCTTTTCTTTTAAAGAAATCTTACAACAGACCACTAACTCATGAAGCAAATCTTACAGCAGGCACTTAACAATTGGACCACTAGCAACCTACCTTTTCCATTCTAGAGCAAGGTAAGATATTATTTGTTTTTATCACTGAGTACTAGAACAGTGTCTGCTACATAGCAGGTACTCATTACATCCTTGTTGAATGAATAAGACTCTTTTATGGACTCTTCGGGGCACAGTAAAGAGACCATTGAATCAACAGGTCTGGTTTCTCTGTGGTTCTAGGAGATCCCATTTCTGGGAAACTAAAACCTCTCATAAGAGTTCAGATATAATGCAGAGATTTCTCTGAATGTACCTTTACATATAAGGACCTCAGATGTTTCCAGACACACTGATTTCTACAAGTACAGAATTCTGCATCACTATTTTTCACATTGTTTTATATAATAGGTTTAAGAATTGTTTACTTTGGCTTGCATTCTTTCTCAAGAAAATGCCAACTGAAGAGCAAAACAAATAGACAAAAACTGAACGTACTTAGTGTCTTCGTTTTTTCCCTTGTCGTGACTTCTGTGCACACATCCTTCTCTTAACTCTTCTGAAAGGTTTCTGGATTATCATGGAACTAGTCTTCTTTTGCTGGGGGAGGTATGTTGTCTACAGATCTGACCATGCCACAGCCAAGACTTTATTTCTTTTGTTTTTGAATTAAAATAAAAAACATTTTAGTATGAAATCCTTTTAAAATGCCAGAAAGTAGAAAAAATAGTACAACAAACGTTTATATATTCACTATATTTTACAGTTGCCAAGAGTTTGTCATATTTATGTTATACCCATTTTTTCTTTTCTTTTTGCTTTCTTTCTGAAGAATTTCAAAGCAATTCAGACATCATGTCATTTCACCCCTACTGCAGCATACTACAAATGTTTACTTTTCTTTTATTTGGGACCAACAAACAATTTATTTTAAACTTTGGGTAGGAGAGTAAACATAGCTCACTTTCACTTATATTTTTAAGTGACCTCAATTATTTAATCAATACCTTGATAACAGTGATTGCCTAAAGCTTTACCACATTTACCTAAAGCTTGATATTTATATGTGCACGTGTGTGTACAGCGCTATGCAAATGACACTATCCTTATGCTCTTCTTTAATCCCTGTGCCTACTTCCTAAGACAGGGACTACTTCTTTTTCTATTTTACCTGTGAGAGAACTGAGGCTAGAAGATGAAGGATGTTGACTTGACCCCAGAGCCTTTGCTGTGCACAGACTGCCGTATTGCCTCTTGGAAATTTGTCTCTACTTATGATACACAGCTTTCTTCTTTTCTGCTGTAGAGTTGTAGAATGTACTATAAGGACCTTAGAAATACCTGAGGCAACAATTCCCATCAGTAGCTCACCATTAGAATTACTCCATTCCCAGATACTTTCGTAGACCAGTTAAACCAGGATTGCTAGAAGACCCCTGTTCTAGAATTTGTAGTAGCTCCCTAGCTAATAGTTAGGGCTGGGAATCATTAATCTACTTTAAGGCAAACTCCTAAATATTAAAACTAGATTAAGGCCTATTGAAATAAAAGGACATATTCAATATCTCTTAGTCCACTCCTGGAAGATCTAGGCCTAGAGTCCAGGCATAAGGAATTGAGACATTCTCCTTTGGGTTCTTCTTTTTACTGCATGGAAAGGAGGCATGGACAATATTTCTTAGGTCATTTTTGATAACACATCCTTTTATCTATTTTCAGAAGCTTAATTCTTCAGTCTACTATGACTGCTAAATCCTTGCTGGCCAAGCTATTTACTTTGTTCCCATGCAGCCAAATCCTGGTCCCCAGTGCTGATGTTTGTGATATTTTGGCAACTTCGTTATGCTTTAGAATTTTGTGATATTGTACTTGAACTCATGGAATTAGCATTCTTTATTAGCAATAGAGTGTGATGGGAATCTTTGATTTAGTTCATGAACCTGTGTGTCAAGAGGACCATGTATGAGATAGAGTTCATCCAGAACAATGTCTTTCAAATTGCTGGTTGTTGTACATTAGCAGATTCTGAAATAAACGTGTGAGTCATGACCAGAATCTAAAAAAGAAAAATGGAAAATAAAATCAGAGTCCATTGGACAGAAGAAGTGATGTGTGTGTGTGTGTGTGTGTGTGTGTGTGTGTGTGTGTGTGTGTAGATGGTTAGTATGATACAGGTGACCTTTGCTGTGCAGGTCTGTTTAGATGTGGATTGTTTTCAATAAGTATATTGAAAAAGCTTTTGAGACTTGCTGCAATTTGGAAAACTAGCAGATGAACTGAGTATCCTAGAAATATCAAAAAAGTCAAAAAAATTAAGTATATGACAAATTCACAAAATAGTAGATACTAGTGTAAAATAGTAGATCTAAAATAGTAGATAGTAGTCGATAGTAGTAGATAGTAGATCTAAGATAGTAGATTCTAGTCTATTTTATCATTTGCCACCTTAAATATACATAAATCTCTTATGGTGCCCCTCACAGTTGAGACAAATGTAAACAAATGCAAAGATGCAATATTAAATTATAATTGCATACAATTAACTGTAATAATACTGTACCACTGTAATAATTTTGTAGCCACCTTCTGTTGCCATTCTGGTGAGCTCAGGTTTTGGGAATATACATTTAAAATGCCAAGTGACGCTAATCACCTCTACTTGAGCAGTTCATCTCACCAGTAAATTACGTATCACAGTGAATAGTAATTTCTTATAGTTCTTATGTGTTTTTCATCGTGTTTAGTGCAATACCAAGTGACATGGGACTTATACACAGGCAGTGCCACTAGTGATGCTGGAAGTGTCCCCAAGAAGCAGAGAAAAGTCATGACGTGATACATAAGAAAAAGTTGACTTGCTTGATATGGACCATTGATTGAGGTCTGCAGTTGCAGTTGCTGCCATTTTAGAATGACTGTTCATCTTGTAAACTTATAGAATCAATCAATACTGTACAGTACTCAAAACATATTTTCTCTTCCTTATGATTTTTAATAATATTTTCTTTACCTTCCTTTATTGTAAGAATACTGTATGTAATACATATAACATACGAAACATGTATTAATCAACTATATGTTATTGGTAAGGTTTTGGTCAACAGCAGGTCATTAGTAGTTAAGTTGTTGGGAACTCAAAAGTTCTGACTGCATGGAGGTTAGTGCCCCTAAACCGTGAGTTGCTCAAGGGTCAAATGTCTATGATACCTAGTCATGCATCACTTAATAATGGGGATATATTCTGATAAAAGTGTGGTTAGGCGATTTTGTCACTGTATGAACATCATAGAGCTTCTTAGACAAACCTCACTGGTCTAGTCTGCTGCACACCCAGGCTATGTGGTACAGCCTATTGCTCCTAGGCTGCATCAGCATAAGCGCAGTCCATGGTTGGCTGAGACGTCTTTATATGGCACAAGACTAAATGCGTGTGTGTGTGTGTGTGTATGTGTATAGTGAACTATAATGTGAAATGCACTTTTTTGATGGCGTAACAATACAAGAAGCTTGGGAACTCTTGTTTTAGAAGATGTATCTGTGGAGTATAGGATTGATGACTTATTCTCACCTTTGTCTCCCTTGTGTTTCATGCACTCTCTTATCTTCTTATGAAGTCAGCATACACAGCTGGACATGGTGGCCCATGCCTGCAATCCCAGCACTTTGGGAAGCCAAGGCAGGCAGATCACTTGAAGCCAGGAGTTCAAGACTCGCCTGGCCAACAATGCAAAACCCTATCTCTACTAAAATTACAAAAATTAGCTGGGCATGGTGGTGCATGCCTGTAATCCCAGCTACTCAGGAGGCTAAGGCACAGGAATATCTTGAACCCAGGAGGCGGAGATTACAGTGAGTCAGGATCATGCCACTGCACTCCAGCCTGAGAGACAGAGCAAAACTCTATCTCAAAAGAAAAGAAAAAAAAGGTAATAGCATATATACAAAAACACACAATTATGTCTAAATATAACATTAGAATAAAAATATATGAGAATTGACTTTTAATATTTGACAATATAACATTGTGTACAAAAGAGTTAGATTTCCCTTAAGTAACTCCATAGGGCAGAACTTAGAGGGCAATGGATAGAAAATGGAGACACAAGATGCTGGTACCTGTAGTTATAAATATATATATATTAAACTAACTTTTGCAAAGAACTGGACTGCTTTACAAAAGAGTGGGCTCCTTATCTTTTTCACATTATACAAATATATCTCAGGATGGTTATTTGCCAATGTTGTTATGTTGGGTTGAAAATCTGGGCTCCAGTTGAGCTCAAGGCCTTTCAGTTCTCTGGGGTCCTTGAGAAAACATCCTACATAAGTGCCAGAGGTACGAAAGAGTGTTGCATATCTGTTAGATGATTAGATGTAAGTAGTTTGTGTACTTAGAACATAGATTGTGAAGTAGGGGCTGTAGAATCAGGTAGGGCTATGCTCACATCAAGTCTCCTACATCTAATATGGTTTTCTAATTTCATTATTCTTGATTTGATCATGAGGGCAGTGGGATATTATTAAAGGGTTTAAAGCCTGGGCAATGGTCCAATCAGATTTGTATTTGAAAAGTCTGGTTTGGAGCCAGAGGGTTAAGTGGTGCTTACCATGTCTTAGTACGAGCTGGATGGTAAGTCTGAGGAAGGGGTGGGACAGGAACAAATATTTGAGAACAATCCAGGAGAAACTCAGCAGTACCTGGGATTTGACTGGATACAGAGAGCAATGAAGAAGAAAACATGTGTGTGGTGGCATGGTTAAAGTCCAGGCTCTGCAGTCAGACAGAAAAGGTGGCATCCATTTTTGAGTTTTGTATATTTAGGCAAGTAAAGCTTCAACTCCTTCATCTATGGAATGGGAATGATAACAGCACTTTGTAGAGCTGATATAAGAATTTAATAAAGTAGGCTGGGCGTGGTGGTGGCTCATGCCTGTACAAAGTGGCTCAGCACTTTGGGAGGCCAAGGCAGGTAGATTACCTGAGATCAGGAGTTCAAGACCAGCCTGACCAACATGGTGAAACCCTGTCTCTACTAAAAATACAAAAATTAGCCAGGCATGGTGGCACACACCTGTAATCCCAGCTACTTGGGAGGCTGAGGCAGGAGACTTGCTTGAGCCCGGGAGACGGAGGTTGCAGTGAGTTGAAACCGTGCTACTGCACTCCAGCCTCCAGCCTGACCGACAAAGTGAGACTCTGTCTGAAAAAAAAAAAAAAAAAAAAAAAGAATTTAATAAAGTAATGCATGTAAAGCGCTCAAAAGCTATGTATTTTTATTTTATTTTATTTTATTTTTTGGCTGTGTGGGCCCAATCATTCTCAGAGAAACCTCCCACCATTTTCATAATGCTCTACATTAAAGATATGGGCATAAAAAGAGAAGTATGCCACAGTACCTACTGAGGACAAATTCATGTAAGCGAATCTCTTTAAGAATTCTGTCTTAACAGGGCTTGACTTTTCCTAGGTGTGCTAAACATTATGCAAAAATCAAACACCAAAATCAGTTAGGACCTCAACAATCTGAATTTACTCTCCTCTTTTGACTTTATTTCTAGCTATCAAGATTTAAATCCCAAATATTAAGAAAACCAATTCTAAACTTCTAGAAATGGGAAAATTAAACCTTGTTCACCTTGAAGGTATGACAAAACCTATTTTAAATCCGTCATTTGCCCACAGGATTTTGTCCCTTGTAGTTCTGTAAACTAAAGGCATTAAATTGAAGCTCTCTGACATAAATAAGTGAAACAATGTATAAGTTTCTCCAAAGGCTATTTGGTAAAAATTGTAAATAGAATCGTAATTATAATGTGTGCTTATAAACATTGATTTATTATTTACGTAACCAATTTTTGTTGGTAGAAAATTAGTATATCTGTTTGACATTCATCATCTTTGTGTCATCAGTAGTCTGATGAGAAAAGATAGAGTCCACATGTGTGTGGAAGAAAAGGATGGTAAGACCTGCATCAGTGCCATCATATGTTTTGAACCTCCACTGGCACAGCCCTCTTCATGTTTCAGAACTACTGCCACAGACTTGTATCTGATCTTCATACTCCCAGATCCTGGCTTCTGCAATCCATCTTCCATATTAACAAGATTCCTCTGCAATGCAGTTCTTCTCAAATCATATTCTGCATTAAAGCTCTTTGTGAAAAGCCCAGTATAACCAGGGGGATGCCCACACTACCTAGCACAGTAAAATAAACCCTCCACATCTGCCCCTAGTCTTTTACTCTCACCTCAGTGTCTTCTCCAAGAATATTGTGCTCTACCTACCCACACCATGGACCATTCTGAGTCTGCTGTAGATAGAACCCACCTCTGGCATGTCTTCTGCCCTTTACAACTGGGTAAACTCTTAATTATTTTTAACATCCAGCTTCAGTAACTCATTTTCCAGATTTAAATCAGTCATGTTCTCGTACTGATAAAATGCTATATTAAAAAGCCCCACAAGGAACTTATTAATATCTTTAGCACATTATTATTTTATTTATCATAAGAATATGTAATTGCTTATGAGAATTTCAGATTATTTATATAGGTAAGATATCTACTCATTCTACAGGCAGATTCTGGGTATGCATTTTTGCCTGCCTAAGTCCCTTACCATGGCTCTAAGGACACCCTATTTATTCCTACCTGTAGCTTGCAGTTTAGAAACCGCAGAGTCAGAGGACTGACATATGCATTCATTCATTCACTGTGCAAACGGAGAGGACAGAAACTGTTATAGACTGAATTGTGAACCCACAAAATATATATGTTGAAGCCCTAACCCTCTGTATTCATCCATTTTCATACCACTATAAATAATCACCTGAGACTTGGTCATTTATAAAGGAAAGAGATTTGTGAACCCACAAAATATATATGTTGAAGCCCTAACCCTCTGTATTCATCCATTTTCATACCACTATAAATAATCACCCGAGACTTGGTCATTTATAAAGGAAAGAGATTTATTTGACTCACAGTTCAGCATGGCTGGAGAGGCCTCAGGAAACTTACAATCATGGTGGAAGGTGAAGGGGAAGCAAGAAATCTTCACAAGGCAGTGGGAAGGAGAAGTGCCGAGCAAAGGGGAAGAGCCCCTTATAAAACCATCAGATCTCAGGAGAACTCACTTGCTATCATGAAACTACCATGGTGGAAACCTTCCCCGTGATCCAATCACCTCCACCTGGTCTCTCCCTTGACCAAACATGGGGATTAAGGGGATTAAAATTCAAGATGAGATTTGGGTAAGGCGACAAAGCCTATAGTTACTATCACCCCCAATGTGATGGTTTTTGGAGACAG
This sequence comes from Theropithecus gelada, assembly GCF_003255815.1. Taxonomy (NCBI): domain Eukaryota; kingdom Metazoa; phylum Chordata; class Mammalia; order Primates; family Cercopithecidae; genus Theropithecus; species Theropithecus gelada. The sequence continues at coordinate 13,520,816 of NC_037672.1, read as the reverse complement.
GGCTGTTAGGGATGTTAATAAGGTTAAATGAGGTCATAAAGATGGGGCCATAAACAACCTAAGGATTGGTGTCTTTATAAGAAAAGGAAGAGATACCATATATCTCTTTCTCCATGCACACACAGAGGTAATGTCATGAGAAGGCACAGTGAAAAGGTAGTTGTCTACACACCAGGAAGAGGGCCCTCAGCCAAAACCAACCTTGCTGGCACCTTGATCTTAGATGCCTAGCCTCCAAAACTGAGAAAATGATCCCTGCCCTGTGTCCAAGTGTTCTCATTGTTCAGTTCTCACCTATGAGTGACAACATGTGGTGTTTGGTTTTCTGTCCTTATGAGTTTGCTGAGAATGATGGTTTCCAGCTTCATCCATGTCCCTGCAAAGGTCATAAACTCATCCTTTTTTATGGCTGCATAGTATTCCATGGTATATATGTACCACATTTTCTTAATACAGTCTATCATTGATGGACATTTTGGGAGGTGTGGGGTAGGGGAGGGATAGCATTAGGAGAAATACCTAATATAAATGACCAGTTCGTGGATGCAACAAATCAACATGGCACATGTATACCTATGTAACAAATTTGCACGTTGTGCACATGTACCCTAGAACTTAAAGTAAAATTTTAAAAAAACTGAGAAAATAAATTTCTGATATTTAATCCACCCAGTTTGTATCGTTTTGTTATGGAAGTCCTAGCAGATGAATTCAAGACCCATTCAACTTGCTGCCTGTCTTTTCTTCTCCAGATAATAGCTTATTGTCCTAATAGATAGTTAGAGCAAGATTACCTCTGCTCATGAAAAGATCTGGTCCTGCATGTCTTTTTCCAGTTCCACCTTCAGTGACATCACAGTAGTGGCATAAAATCAGACACTGCAGAAGTATTTACACTCTGGAAATCAGCAAACACTACACATCACACTTTTACCCTGGAGAACTTGTTGTTAACCCTTTACCAGCATACCCTTGCTCACTTATCACTTCCTAGTCTCTCAAATTGGGTCAAATCTCCTATATTATGATACCATAACCCCATGCTCCCCTCCTTTGTAGCATATACTTTACTTGTAGCTTGATGTTCATTTCCAGTAGGATGATTCCTAGAAATAATATATATATATAATATTGATTACAGGTCCTGGTACAAAATGTTCAATCAGTTTAAATTATTAAGTGTCTAGAATGTTTTTCTTCCCCTACACAAGACTGTAAGTTCCATCGAGGCAGAACTACATTTCTCGTCTATCCTCAGGACCTACCACAGTACCTGCCCATGGCAAATGAACGACAGAGTGAAAAAGGAATAAGTGTAATCACCATATTCTGCTGCTGCAGACAGCTCTCTGATCCACTCCCTAAAAGTTTGCCACTCAGAGTGAGGAAGCTTGATTTTTCCATATTACCTGTAAAGGGGGTGTAGTTGAGGTTCCTACTTTGGCTGTGTATGATTCTTTCATACTTGTGGTCATAAGCATTTTAATCTGTCCCTGTGGTTTAGAAAATTATTAACATAAGGACAAGTTTCCTAAGAGACTAGGTAACCTTTAAAAAATATTTAGTGACTAGGAACAACAAATGGATCCTGAGGATACATTTCTAGAAAAGAGACTTAATTTGGTACTTACCCATTCACAGCCAGCTTCTCCCCTCTATGTAATAATCTGACTTTGATTTGGTTACTATGGTTGTCCTCAAGAGTTGCTGTCTTAAGAAAATGCATTTTCTTTCACTGTCAGTTCTGAGGATGTTGCAAAATGATAGTTATGAAGCATTTTTAATTTTCATTTTCTTAGTTGATTCATTAGTAAGAATGTAATTCAAGTGTGGTCTCAGTAAGTTTTTTCATTGATGGGAATACATTCACATAAAAACAGAGCCTCCCAACACTGACTTTCAACCATGACAGGCCTCTGGTGCTTCCTGCTAGCAAGCTGGATCTTGCATCTTTACTAAGAGCATCAGGGTGCTTAGCAGCCAGGGCTGCATGGTAGAGGCAGTATGTGTGGATTTAAAGATCAGTTCAGGAAAATGAGAAGTTTTGTTTTTCAGAGCTTTGTTTTGCAAGCAGTTGATTTGAAGTATCTCAGATCTTACAGCACCAGGAGTCCAGTGTACAAGTTTTAATAATGCTGATGGCCAATCATGGCATTGTCTTCTTAGTACAAATGTATTGCTAACATGAGAGGCCCCTGAGATTCCAGAAAGGGCATTTAGTTAGAAGTCAGGAGACCTGGTCCTTCGTTCTGTCCCTGCTATTAATAATGACGGTAATAAAAATAGTTCACACTCCCATACTCTTGCATTGTGTCAGACACTATGTTAAAAATACAGAAAGGTTGAAGAGGTTGAAATCCTAACTCACAAGGAAACTCAGCTAGGCAGTCAGAATGTCATTTATTTTTTTCCGTGTTTGTTCTAGCTTTCCTCTTAAGCTTCATGCACTGGTTCCTAGAAAATAAAATAGTATTTAGCGCAATCTAAATTTAGCCAACTCAGTACTTTTAATCTGTGCTGTCCAATAATATAGCCACTAGACACATACTTTTTTTTGAGGACTTTTAAAATTTGACTAATCAAAATTGACATAGACTGTAAATACAAAACACACATCAGATTTCAATGACTTTGTATGAAAAAACATAAGTCTAGTAATTGTTGTATTCATTACATGTTGAAATAACATTTCGACAATATAGGTTAAAACATATTGTTCAAATTAACTTCATCATTTCTTTTTCTTTTTATTTTTTATTTATTGTATTTATTTTTTTTTTGAGACGGAGTCTCGCTCTGTCACCCAGGCTGGAGCGCAGTGGAGCGGTCTTGGCTCACTGCAAACTCCACCTCCTGGGTGCATGCCATTCTCCTGCCTCAGCCTCCTGAGTAGCTGGGACTACAGGTGCCCGCCACCACGCCCAGCTAATTTTTTGTATTTTTGGTAGAGATGGGGTTTCACCATGGTCTTGATCTCCTGACCTGGTGATCCGCCCGCCTTGGCCTCCCAAAGTGCTGGGATTACAGGCGTGAGCCACTGTCTTTTTACGTTAATTTAATATGACTATGAGAAAATGTAAAACTATGTATCTATTCATCTAATGTTTCTGTCCCACTCCTGAGGTGTTCTCAGTGTTTCCTTCTCAATTTGAACTCTTCACTCTGCAGGGGAGAATTTCCAGGTTGGGAAATGACTACCTTTTTCTTCACATTTCTTCACTGGATAAATCAGTGAGAGTCAGTGACTTAAATATCCATCAAGTAAGATTTTTAGGAGGCTCATTTTCATTTCTCACACTGATCTGTAAGTTCAATCTAGAGCTAGTTGTGGAACAATGGAAGCTAAAGTACTTTTTTTCTTTAAAAAATCACTGATTCTTTTGTGTTATTTATAATTTGGTTTAGTATTCAAAAAAAAAAAAAAAAAAGAATGAAAACGGATGCAATTTAATGAGCCACACAAGATCCCTGTAGTGGCTGAAGCTTGCGACTCTTACAGATGGTGATCTCGACTCTGTCTCTGGCTGGAACTCTGAGGGGGTTTCTAGCTTATTTGGCTCACTTTGGTGCCTACTGGCTGCAAATCCTGACTCCTTGCACCATCCCCATGTAGCTCACTGGCCTGGGGGTCCTGTCCTGTCCACCACTCTGTTGATGGATCTCTGTCACCTTTCCTGGCAGGAACCTTGATAGCCACTGGATCTTCCCTTGACATGGGCCCCTTTAGGAATGAAGGAGTCTCAAGGAACTATGCAGCTAATGTCCCTCTGTGTGAACACTCTGCCCTGTCTGATACCTGGAGGTGGCTGTGCCCAGCTGGCAGAGATACATAGCAAGTCTTTCTGTGCTGCCCCTACCAGTGTAGCCCAATGGTGATGAAATTGGCAGTATTTGCAATGGTTAAGTACACAGCTTCAGAAACTAGATTGCTTGGATTGATCCTGCCTGTGCCTCTGACCATGTGATATAAGGCATATTTATTACCATCTCCGCATCTACCTCTTCATCTGAAAATGTAGACAATAATAGCAACTTCTACTACAGGGTTATGGTGAGAATTAAATCAATAGATGGAATCAAAGCATGAGTTACACATTATAAGCACTAGGATAATGGTAGTGGTAATAATGACAATGATGATGACAATCTTGGTTTTGTTTTCTATCATTGAACAGTAAACCTCATGGCCTCACTGTCTGCCTTGAGTAGAAAGGTGATTTTCTCGACATTATGGGAGACCCCTCCTTTGCTTAGAACATAGAGATAAAGGGATTTAGCAAATATCCTTTCTCCACAACACTTGGCTATAGCAAAACCCAATTTAAAGGGGCCAATGCAGGTGCTTGGGTGAAAACATCACCTACCTTTAACAAGCATTGTCTAATTTAATTGTTACAGAATCTTGTAAATTAGGCCATAAACATTTTTATTTGTATTTACCTTTTATATTTCAGAAAATAGAAAGTTTATTCATTCATCTATTCTTTAATTCACCCAACAATTCTGATTCAGGGCCACTGAGGAAATTAGCAAAAGTCTCATGTTTTGTTCTATTGACTTAAACTTACTATACACTTTGAACAAACGTGTAATTCTGGTTGACCAAACCTCAGACCAGAACTCACCCCATAGATTGGGGGTACTAGGTGGAGTTCGTTCCCCTTCAAAACAAATGAACAAAGTAGGGTTGGGGCAAGTTCCAAAGAGCAAAACAGAATTAGGAAATGGATACTGAATACTGAGGAAATTAATGTCCTCAGTCCTTGATAGACAGGAACCAAAAAGAAATGACTGTAGTTCTCATATTTCACAGGAACTATAGTCTAATAGAATAAAATACATTAAAAATAATTATACTAATTAATGCATAATCAGGAATTATTATAATACTTTGAAAGAAGTATTCATGGTTTTATTAAAAAGTATAGCAAAGGCTCCTGCTTTATGTGGAGTAGGATTAGTCAGGAAAAGCCCTCCTAGGCAAAACTGAGAACTGAGGCACATGCAGTATTAGTTGAATGAATAAAATCAGAGAGATAATTCCAGGCAGAGGAACATCATGTGTTAAGGCCCTAAGTCCTGAAAAACTTGGTGCTTTTGAAGAAATGAGTCAAGACAATATCTTGGTGCATTGTAAACATGGTAGGGAACGTAATGGGATAAAACTAAAGAGAAAACGAGAGACCAGACCATGCGGGATATTACAGTCTGTGGTAAACAGTTTGAATTTATTCTAAGAATAATGAGTAAACACCGAAGGGTTTGATACAATGCATGTTTTATATCACCTCTCTAAATCCTAGTTTCACTATCTGTAAAATAACATTATTATAAAAATATATAACAATGTCTTTGGAAAATGATCAAATAACATAATACATGAATTACACTCTGAAAGCTGTAAAGTGCTCTTCAGATATAAATTAATCTTATCATTATGGCTACTGCTCAAAAACCTTCAGTGATTCTCTGACATCATTAGTATAAGAACTTCCATCAATGCGTTTAAAGTCTTGCATCTATTGGCCCCATCAGACCAGTAAAAGCGTTTATATCATGGTCTGCCCCAATACATTATCTCTGGTCTTCTTTCCATTTTATCCCCTGTTCCTACTTCTGACCTTTGTTCATCATAGATAATGGTTCATTGAAAACACTTTTATTGGCCGGGCGCGGTGGCTCAAGCCTGTAATCCCAGCACTTTGGGAGGCCGAGACGGGCGGATCACGAGGTCAGGAGATCGAGACCATCCTGGCTAACACGGTGAAACCCCGTCTCTACTAAAAAATACAAAAAACTAGCCGGGCGAGGTGGCGGGCGCCTGTAGTCCCGGCTACTCGGGAGGCTGAGGCAGGAGAATGGCATAAACCCGGGAGGCGGAGCTTGCAGTGAGCTGAGATCCGGCCACTGTACTCCAGCCTGGGCGACAGAGCGAGACTCCGTCTCAAAAAAAAAAATAAAAAAAAACACAAAACACTTTTATTGCTTTTCTCTACCCATTCTAATCCAAGTCATATCCATGCTTGTATTAGTTAGGACGCTCTTGACTGCATGGGATATAAACACTTCATACTGGCTTGATTCATAAAAAATAATTTGTGAATGGTGAAAGTGAAAAGTCTGTGGAGATGTCTAGTTTTTTCAGGCATGAATTCAAAGGCTCATGAAACCATATCAGGAATTTGCGTCTTGGGTCTCCATCCCTAGGCTTCTCCCATGAATTGTCGAAATGATCATCACAGCTCTAGGCTTTATCCTACCAGCTTAGCTCCTCTGATAGAAAGAGGATTTCTTTTCATCAAATCATTTAGCAAAAGTGTCATATTTTCTTTTATTGACCTGAACTTATTTTACACCTTGAACAAAACCTATGTAACCAAACTTCAGACCAGAACTCACCCCACGAATTGGGGTAGTAGGTGGAGGTTAGTTTCCCTCTAAATCAAATGAACAAAATGGGATTGGGGCAAGTTCCAAAAAGAAAAACAGAATTTGGAAATGGATACTGAGAAGGCAAAAGCAAAACAAAATAAAATGAGAAAATCCACCCAGATATCCATCATAATGATACAGCTCATCTCCCTCATCCTCCAGTCTTCCATGAGGCCTGCCTCTATGACTTCAGGCCATAATTATCTTTTTCCTTCCAGTCTTCTTCATACTTGGTCTCTGGAGCATACATTTTGGCTTTTAAATATTCCATTCTGCACTTTATTACAATCATAAAGTTTTTATTACTTGGTTAGACCTTGGTGGTAATCTAGTCGTAGAGATGTAAAAGTCCAGAAGGAAAAATTTGGGATTATTTTGAAAATATTTCTTAAGGACTTTTTGGTTATTTGGGGGGATAGGGGGAAGGGTACAAAAATTCTTTTTTTTTTTTAAATTATACTTTAAGTTCTGGAGTACATGTGCACAACGTGCAGGTTTGTTGAACAAAAATTCTTTTAAAATAACTGAGCATTCCTAAATTCCAGAAATGTTCTATTATTTCTCTCATCCATAAAAATCTAAATATGTCAGTCATGATGATTTTATGAGCAAACTAAGCAATGCATGATGTAATTTTAAATATTAAATCAATAATATGCCTTTTGATCTGGAAAGTATGAATGTATTTCTTCCCTCACCATACGTATGTATGTATGTACATATATATGTGTAAATACAATATACGTTTTGCCCTTAAACTTTTCCAACATTATGATTTTACAGATGGAAAAAGAATAATGAGATGTATACACCTGAGTGTTAGTACCTGCTGTAAGACTAAATAATTCTGAATTTCTTAGCAACATCTTTACTCTCTGAGCCTTGGGGTTCAAATCTACAAAGTAGAGCTAATGAGACTTATTATTCTATAGGATGATTATAAAATTTAAATGAAGTAGTACATATAAAATACCAAATAAAATTTATAGCATATAGAAATTTATTTATTATTGTATTCACTAAATATTTCCCCAAAGTTTTACTATGCAACTGGGCATTATTTCAAGCACTGTGAATGCATAGGTGAATAGTATAAAAATTTCTGCCCTTATCATGCTCACTTCATCATGAGAAATTTACCAGCAAATGTTATTTTCCAACTTCTAGCATACTTTTTCCAATATTGCATGGTTCTTTTCTAGCTCCTAGGACCAGAACCTAGCATTAGGACCTAGTTATACTGAATCTCAAGCAAGTAAAAATTTTCTTATTTTTTACTGACAAATTAAAGTTAATATTGGTTTCACATGTATCCTAAATCAGTTGTTTGAATGGTATAATCATACTTTGGGAGGACTCAAAGCTATAGAAAAAAATTAGCTGAGTGGAGAAATCTTTACTAGAATTTAGAGTACTACTCTGTAACTATTGTGTATCCTCTACTGCCAGCTAACTGTGGGAGTTCTTTTCTTTTCTTTTCTTTTCGTTTTTTTTCTTTTCTTTTCTTTTTCCTTTCCTTTCCTTTCCTTTTCCTTTTCCTTTCTTTTCTTTTCTTTTTTCTTTTCTTTTCTTTTTTATTAGATCCTGACATTCTGGGCCTCCATTTTTGTCAACTTTAATTTAATTTAAAATTTAATTTTTTTGTGTGATAGGATCTTGCTCTGTTAGCAAGGCTGAAGTGCAATGGTACAAATATGGGTCACTGCAGCCTGGACCTCCTGGGTTCAAGCAATGCTCCTGCCTTAGCCTCCCAACTAGTTGAGACCACAGGCAGTTTGACTAAACATATGCAGATCTAACATGTGTGTTTCTAATTATAAAACTTCTCTTTCAATATTCATGAGTTTATTTATGTGTTCCTTTATTTAATAGTTATCAAATTGTCTTTTCTATGCAGGGGGACTTGGTAGACATTTGGAATAACAGAGAGGATAAAAATCATGACTTCAGCCTTCTTAGATTACACAAATTAATTAAGGATGTGAACATGTAGGTAATAAATGATAGTATAATGTAAAAAATTCTACTGAAATAGACACCGGATTTAGTTCAATTTGGAAGGATGTTAGGAAAAGACTTGACAGAGGAGATGACAGTAAATGTTAGACTTCAGTAGACATTGATGGATAAAATTTTGACAGATAAAGATTTGGGGAAAGAGAGTCTAGTAAAAGACAGCAATGGAAGTATGTATCATCTTGCAGTAATGGCTAGTATTTGGTTTCATCAGATAATATTGTACTTTAAGATGAGTGGTCGACATCAAGTTATAAATGTAAATTGGAATCTGTAGAGAAGTTAGAATATCAGACTTAGGAATTTGAAATTTATTCAGTAGGCAATGGTTAAGTGTTAATATATTTTAGGTAGAGAAACATCATGGTTGATCTTCTAATATGAAGAAATAGAATTCTGATGGTGAAGTTGTGGGTGAATTAAAAGACAGTCAAGTGGAAATTCAATGAGGAAGCAATAAAGGTCTCAAGTAGAGCAGTGAGAATTGAGGAAGTGAATTAATATTACAATTAAAAAAAACTTGATAAGCCTTAATAACCAATTGGATATAAGGGCAAGGGATGTGTGGAAGCTACAGATAAATATGTTATTTCTGTCTTAACTACACTTCATTTTAATTACCCATGGAGAGGGAAGCAAAAACTTTGCAAGAACGATGAAGGATTCTGGTTTGGAACTGTTGCGTTGTCTCAGTGTGACATCCAGCTTGAAGAATCTGATGTATGTTTGGACAATGTGGGTTTAAAGCTAGGAAGGGGACCTTTGATGCAAATGTAGATTTGGAACTCACAAAAATATGAAAGAAAGTTAAAATCACAGATCACGGTGACAGTTTAGCTTGATAAGCTGACAAGTTCCAGGATGGATCAATTGAAGAAAAAGTCCTGAATTTAGATTATAAACTTTATGCCCACCATTGCTTCTAAATCGCCTTTAGTGCAGCTCTGAAGAGGAAATAAAGGGCAGCTTTTAATATCAATACATCCATCTATGAAGATAAATTATGATTATAGGTAAGTAATTGCAATTTATTCTACATGGAAGTATTAAACAATAGTCCTGGACCTCCCCAAACTATGTATGTAGAAACCCCTCATACTAGATTCTGCCTTGTAAAGTTGTGAAATTGAAACCCTTTTAGCCTGGAATGCAATGAATTTTATTCATGTTGCTACAGAAAGTAAAGCAGGTTGATGTCCTTCAGATACAAAATTGACTTATTGATTTACTTTGAGAGTGATTAGCATAGTATCCTACACATAGCAAATATTCAATCAGGTTTTGGCACATGGATGGTTACTGTACTATGAATGACTTAGTATTTGCAATGCAGGAACATTGGGTGGAAACCAGGCTATTTGGCTCCATCTGGCACTAGGCTAAGTCTCAGCCTAATCTCAGGCAAGAGTAAGGAGGCTCCCGAGCCTCAGCTTTCTCATTTTCTAAGGTGGGAGTTGGAGTCTGCTTCTGAGGTTCCTCCACACTCTCCAAGGCAAGGGTTCTATGTCAGTTAATGGAATGAGCAGATGAGCACTGCTTTCCTGTTTTCTAAGTGACTTACAAAGTTTTATCTATTTGTTTGTTTGTTTTTTCCCAGAGAGTAGAATAGGGAGAATTGAAGATTTTTACCTCCCACTCCAAACAACTTAGAGTATCACAAATTTTGAATACATTAGCTTTATGGTAGCCAAAATTTCTAAGCTAAAGAACTCTCTCTTTAGGGAAAGATGATGCAATTGGGAAAAACCACAGAAGCAACTCTGTTTTTTGCTTCCAGGCAAGTTCCACTTCTCACCTTGCTTATCACTTTCTTTTTATTGGAAAGAAATATATTCTCTCCTTGTCATGCTCTTTCCAGGACTGACCTTCAATCACAGCAACACATCCATCAGTGTGATCTAATTCTTCCTTCTTTAGGGAGGCTAGGAGCCAGAGGCATCCAATCTTCTCAACTCTCAGTGAGCACAGGAAGAAATTGTGAGTCCCCCTTCCACCCAGCTGTGTAGTGTGTTTTCAAAGTCCTCATCCTGACACTGTGCCCAAGGAGAATTTCTTGGTGTCATCCTGGTGAAGCATACCCAAATAGATTGCCACAGCTTGGGGTCCCAGGGTCAGTAGTGAACTCTGTGGTCAGTAATCATGATGGTTATTGAAGAGAGGATATGTGTAGAGGAGGAAAAAAGAACAACAGCGTGGAAGGGCTGGGTAGGCAAAGTCTGGATAAATATCTCAAGATGGGGTCAAGTCCTGAGGCCAGGACATTCTGAATTATTACTGGGTTAATATTACTGGGATAATATGGTGTGCAGGTTGGGTTTACGCAAAGTGTTTGTAATGGGATGGATAATTTAATGATCTTTATTTTTTATGCCATAAGGATAATCATATACTCAAATCAAATGGGGAATTGGGGGAATAAAGTAACTGACAAGGGCAAAGACATGGCTTGATCTAGATGGCTCAGACTATGTTATTAGTGCTTATTTTATCATGTCTGCCTTCTGCCTCCTTTTATATTGGTTTCCTCAAAACCTGGCTCATCTAATGGTGGCAAGATGGCTCCAAGCCTTGTATCCTATTACCACTAGGACTGGAAGAGAGAATAACTGTTTTCTTGGAGTAGCCACAGCATTTCAGAGGCTTTAACCTGGTCATAAATCCATGTCTGAATCAGGCGTGAGATAGGCTGATTGGTTCAGGCCAATAGGCGTTCATTTCTTGAAATAAATTCAATCCACCTTAAATGCATTGTCTAAAATTGGATGAGCATGAATTCTCAAAAGTAAAAAAAATGGAAAGGACATAGGGAAGGTGACTAAGAAATACCCACTGTGATTTATCCATCAATCTAATTGATCTAATTCTTATTTTGCAAGAATGCTGATAGGCAGAAATTAGTTTTCTTTCTCTTTCTCCTAGTTTAAGATGGAGGCAAACATAGGTAGCTGCAGCAGTCAAGATAAAATGCGTGGACAAACTCAAGTTTAACATACCAGGAAAACAATACACCAAATTACCTGAGGTTGCCGGTGATTTGAAATGCTAGAAACAGAGTTCACTGTGACTTTTTATTGAATAGCCAAAGCTCTATGAACACTTCTAGTCCCTATCCAAGATTACATTCCATTGCTCCAGAATTATTTTAGCTTTTAGAAAAGAATATTTGGCCCAGATATTTTATTTTTCAACCAACCCCAATAACAATGATACTTGACACAGTTTTGCTTCTTGGCTTTGTTTCAAACCATCAGCCTCCCATAAACACATTTTCTCTATGAAACAAAATCAGTTTTGCCCTCTGAATTTTTTTTGAAAGTTGAAAGTTCTCATCTCTGGGTATGTTATATTCAGTTTCCAGATATGCAAGTACAGCCTCAGGCTGGTTCTATGGCCCCATTATAATCGGACTTCCTGTTTTGATAACTCTCTGCTTATACAAAGAGGAACAGGTAGCATCTTGAAGTAAATTCACTGCAACCAGTTGAAATGAAGGCTTCCAGATGCAGCAACTGACAACTCTAACTCAATGGAGAAAATGACAGCATCTGCGTTTTGGAGAGTTACCCCATAAATCTGCTGTCCCAGCCGGGCGCGATGGCTCATGCCTGTAATCCCAGCACTTTGGGAGGCCGAGGCGGGTGGATCATGAGGTCAGGAGATCAAGACCATCCTGGCTAACACGGTGAAACCCCGTCTCTACTAAAAATAAATAAATAAAAAATTAGCCGGGCGTGGTGGCGGGTGTCTGTAGTCTCAGCTACTCGGGAGGCTGAGGCAGGAGAATGGCGTGAACCCGGGAGGTGGAGCTTGCAGTGAGCTGAGATCGCACCACTGCACTCCAGCCTGGGCCACAGAGCCAGACTCTGTCTCAAAAGGAAAAAAAAAAAAAAAGGAAAGGAAAGGAAAAAAATATCTGCTGTCCCACTTTTGGTATACAGATTTTAATGTAGACTCGATATATATTAGAAATTTTCTGAGCTGCTGTGAAATTAAGCATGGACTGAAACGCCTGCCTTGCATATGATAATTATTGTCTGGATCACCAATTATGTAAATAGTGAAAAAAATCTCAAATATAGTTAAATACTACCTTATTTAAAATCAAGGTAACTTGTTTCTAGTTCATGAGTTGGCCCTGAGCAGCTGTGTGACTTTGGACAATGTCCTTGTGGGGGTTCTTGAAACACTTCCAGTTCTAGCAATCTATTCTGTTTCTGTTTCTCTACCAACAAGTTAAGAAAAAAGAAGATAGAAAGAATACAATCAAATTAGCACAGAATTTCTTCAGCACTCGCCCCTTTAATAAAACATTTTTTTTTAAAGTTGCAACAAAATGGAGGAAAAAGATTTATTATTCTTTATTTTAACTCAGTTGCCTAATTTCATTTAGGGACCTCTAATGGTATTTACTGAGACCTAACTAGCTAAATTATGTAGGTGTTTAATTCCATTTCAGAAGATTTCAAGGCTTTTATTCTGCATCAGCACAGCTGAGGGGTAGCATGGACTAATCTTGTTTTACTCTGGAAGTGCATTTTTGAAGACTGGCTTACTCTGTAAGGATACATCAGAATCACAGGGAGTAGGAACTATGTTGGATATTGAGCTGTGTACCCAGAACACATTGGCTGCCTAATTTATAGGGCTCAGTGCAAAATGAAAATACAGGAACTCTTATTTTAAAATTTAAATGTGAGGACAGCAGCAACAGCAGAGCATTGAACCAAACACGATGCCCTCAAAGCCCAGGACCGTGTGTGATGGCAGAGATCCTGTGCCAGTGAAGCAGGTGCCAGCCAGATTCCTCCTTCAATGGAAGAATTTGTTGCCTCAACTTCAAGAAATGCTGTTAGGGATCAGCATTCAGCTATCAGCCCATAAGGACTAGCCTCAGTAGAGCCAGCTTGCTCAAGGTCACCCAACTTTGGACAGGAACTTTAGGGCGGATCATATCCAACTGACTGACATGGAGAAAAAGGACTGCTCATTTTAGCCTCACGTGCAACAGCTTGATGGGCCATTTCAACTCCAGACCTTCTCGTGGGTCCACTGAGGCTCTCGGGTCTGTGCCACAGTTTATGAACTTACTTCACCCAGTTCTGCTTCACCACCTCCTCCATGGGTGTTGCTCCCAAGGGACACCCTGCACACTAAACTCTCTCAGAGTCTGTTTCTAGAGAGCGCAAGCTGGGACAGGACTCTTTGGGTATTTATTATTTTTGTTAATAATAAGAACCTTGAAAACAGTGCATTTTTAAATTGAAAACATTCATGCAACAAGAAAATGTAAAAGGAGAAAATAAGAGTACAATTATCCAAATGTTCACACCCAGTAAGGATCAAAATTTGTGTTAGCTAAACCTTATCTCAGGCTTCCCTCTGTGTTTGAGCCCAGATAGGGTGGTCTGATGGTTCCATATTGAGATAGATACAGAGATAAATAAACGTAAAGTTAATGTGAGGACTAAATAATGTTGCATATTGAATCTACACAATAATTCAAAACAATGCAGGCACATAAGTGATACGTCCCCAATATCCCTCCCTGTCTCCTCTTTTCCTATATCTGTCTCTCAATTTCAATTATAGTCTATCCTTTTCCCTCACTGCACATATCACTGGCTGTTCACACATGAATGAGGCATATGAGAAAAGTTTACCAAAGCAGAAGACAGAGAGAGAGAGAGAGAGAGGAAGAAAAGGGACTGAGTTTTCAGGTAGATGCTGCTTTATTGATAGCTCTTTTACTATAAGATGTAGTATCAATAGCCCACATGTGTTATTTGTAATAAATATTGATATTTTAATGCTCAAACTCACTATGGTCGTTAGTGCCATTGGCAAACTAAGAAAAGTCAATCACCAGCAAAACCATAATAGAAACAAGTATAATTCAGAATTCTCCTTTGCATGGAAATTTCCGTCCCTGAGCTGAATCATAAGAGCATAAGAAAGGCCATATGAAATCAAATATTTTGTTCCAGGGATTGATGCTACCACAATGTACCAAGTTTCCTTTAGAGCTTTAACACTATAAGGAATATTAAAAATTTTAGTTCCTATTAAGTGAATCCTCCTTCAAAGTGTTGGGGTTGGCTGAAATGAGCATTGTGGATTAAGACTCAGAGAGTTTTCGAGGTCCTTGTTGACAATTCGTGACCATCACAATAAGTCAATAGATACCAAACAATACCAAACATTTTGTCTGAATTAGAAAAATGATTAAACTACTCAAAAGGAGTATGTGTTCATCTTGACTAAGGACATCACTTTTAAACAAGGCAAACAAATTTTTTTGTTGTTGTTGCCCAGATGATGTCCTGGGAGAACACTTTTCCAGATTTGTTTAAATAAATATGGGAGTCATGTTTTTTGAGCCCCAAACTAAAAATGTCTTCAGAAAAAAAAAAAAGGTAGTATGGGAATCATCTGTAAACAAATTTGACGGCTTCTGAGAAAACCCTCCGAAGGTCCAAGACCGGCAGAAATTCAAGTCATAGTAAATGATAAGTGACCTATCAAGGCTGTGCATTACAGAATCACATGGAAATAGGGGTGAATACTGGTTCTGCCACAATCCATCTGCAAGAGAGTGGGCAAGTCACTTAACCTCTACGCACCAGAAATTCCTTCTCTGTAAATGATGATAAACACAACCACAGCAAGTGTGACTGAAAGGGTTGTTTGAGATGATGTAAGTAAGGCATTGGAGCAGAGGTAGCATACAACACGTGGAAGCTATTATCTTTCATGAAATCATCTCCCAGACTTCTGCCACACATGGGAAAAAGGGAGAAAAAGACATAAATGGCAAGCCTAAGACATATGACATTTGAAGTTTGGAAAGCATTTTAAAGATACAACAACCAATGTGAGATACAAAATGATACAGGGGGAAATGAGGTCCATAAACCTAGATGCTTAAAAGGCTGGAGGCGGCCTTCAAGCCAAATAAAATTATGTATAAGAAAATAATTTATAGAAGGCACAGCACTGCAAAAATATTACTAAGGGCAAGATTTTGAAGTTTAATTTTGAAGAGGACAAGACAACATCAACAACAAAAGCAACAGCAATGACAGTTTGGACATTACCAAGAGCTTATTATCCATCAGGTGTTTTGCTCTATGCTTGCCATAAATAATTTATATTTCCAATAACACTATAAACACATTATTATTATTAACCCTCCTTTACAGATGTAGAAACAGGCACAGGAAGGTTCAGAAATATACTTAAAATCTTACAGGTAAAAACTGGTGGAGTCATTGGTCTATGTGTCTGTTTCTGTACCAGTATCATGCTGTTTTGATTACTGGAGCACTGTAGTATAGTTTGAAGTAGGATAGCATGGTACCTCCAGCTTTGATCTTTTTGCTTAGCATTGCCTTGGCTGTTCAAGCTCTTTTGTTGGTTCCATATGAATTTTCGAATAGTTTTTTATAAATTAATTCTGTGAAGAATGTCATTGATAGATTGATAGGAATATCACTGAATCTGTAAATTGCTTTTGGCAGTATGGCCATTTTAATAATTCTTCCTATCCATGAGCATAGAATGCTATTTCATTTGTTTGTGTCATCTAATTTATTTGAGCAGTGTTTTATAATTTTCATTGTAGAGATCTTTCACCTCCCTAGTTAGCTGTACTTTACTGTTTTTATGGCTATCGTGAATGGAATTGCATTCTTGATTTGGCCTTTAGCTTAAATGTTATTGCTGTATAGGAATGCTATTGATTTGTGTACATTGATTTTGTATCCTGAAATTTTGCTGAAGTTGTTTATCAGATCAAAGAGCTGTTGGGCAGAGACTATGGAGTTTTCTAGGTATAGAATCATATATACAAACAGGGATAGTTTGACTTCCCCTCCTCCTATTTGAATAGCTTTTATTTCTTTCTCTTGACTGATTGCTCTGGCTAGGACTTCCAATACTATGTTGAACAGTAGTGGTGAGAGAGTTCGTCCTTGTCTTGTGCTGTTTTTCATGAGAAACGATTCCAGTTTTTCCCCATTCAGTATGATGTTGGCTATGGGATTTTCATAGATGGTTCTTATTATTTTGAAGTATATGGTTTCAATGCCTAATTTCTTAAGGTTTTTAAACATGAAGTGGTGTTGAATTTTATGGAAACCCTTTTCTGCATCTATTGAAATAATCATGTGGTTTTTTAGTTCTGTTTTGATGAATCACATTTATTGATTTATGTATGTTGAACTAATCTTTCAGCCCAGTGATGAAGTCTATTTGACCATGGTGGATAAGCTTTTTGATGTGCTGCTGGATTCGTTTTTTGACTATTTTTGCATCTATTTCATTGAGGATATTAGACTGAAGTTTTCTTTTCCTTTTTTTGCTGTGTCTCTGCCAGATTTTAATATCAGAACGATGTTGACTTTAGAGAGTGAATTATGGAGGAATCGCTTTTCCTCAATTTTTTAGAGTAGTTTCAGTCAGAATGGTATCAGCTGTTCTTTATAAACTGGAGAATTTGGCTGTGAATTCTTCTGTTACTTGGTCATTTTTTGTTCTTGTTGTTCTTGGTAGGTTTTTTATTACTGATTGAATATTAAAACTCATTATTGATGTATTAAGGTATTCAATTTCTTTCTGACTCAGTCTTGGGAGGTTGCATATTATCTAGATAGCAAAATAATCTATACACCAAACTACCATCACACACAGTTTACCTGTATAACAAACCAGCACATGTACCCCTGAACCTAAAATAAAAGTTAATAAAAAGAGAAAATGGTGGAGCCAAGTTGCCAGTTTGAGCAGTCTGATTCCAGAGCGCCATCCACTTAACTTCAGTTATTATGTTCTTCCATAGGCCATGGAAGGGTATAGACTTTGCAATTATTGTAAAACTGCTTTGAGTCGTGGCTCTGCCACAAGTTAGATGTGTGGTTCTTTACAAATTAGTCTCCCTGAACTGTTGTTTCCTTATTTAACAGGGAAAATAACAGTTTCGTCCTTCTATTATAGCCATTAGCAGTAGCTATTATTAACAGTGTTCTTATTAATACAGAAAAAAAATTAGTTCTTGTTGGTGTTCCTGTCTTTTAAGGATAAAAAATCACATTTTTCAAGCAGAAAGGATTCTTCTGGTCCAGTGCTTTTTAGTTGCTTCCCCACACATATACTTTTATTATTATTTGTTTTTTTCTTTAATTTGAGTACCTTCAACAATTTCAGTACCTACTGTAGTCTCAAACTAAGCAATAATGTTGATAAAATCTTAGAGAAGATACTGTATTGTTATTCTAATCCCTGTTAAAATAAACAAATTATGATCACAATTTAAAGCTTTCAGCTCTGTCCTGACTAAGATTGACATGTGTGCCGTCAGGGGTATGGGCAGAAAACTTTGGAAAATGCTATGTATTAACACTTAAATGAGAGTACTGAGACTCACATCTTATGTGCCCATGGTCACACAACAATTCTTAGCCAAGTGGAAAACCACACCTCCCAATGGCTCATAACACTATATAAGATGGCAGCTCTATCCTTCAAAGCCAAAGCTGCAGGTCACTAAGTGAAACCTGTTTACAGAATAAGTGTGCATTGTCATACCAGTCCATTCAAGAGGAGCAGCTGAGTACCCTATGCTGTGAAATGTAGCTGTGAAACCTCTTCATGTCCCACATTTTCCTTCCTATTAAAAATCACACCAGAATTTCTGCAAACCGTACTTTAAATGGTTGGTTCGTTGTTCAAATTACATACACTTTGGCACTATCCTGAAGAAAGTGTTCTGGATAATGTCTTTATCTTAATAGAGGAAAGTTTTCAACATTCTCACTGAAATGTTACTGAGTTGGAATCCTTTTCTTTTCATTGTTTGCATCAAGAAAGACACTGTTTGCTTCTCGATGTTACAATAATCAATAAATATACTATTACCACTACATATGTCAAGATTATACTCATTCTTGTGGAATGTTCAAGTGTGGTAGTATTTTTCAGATTCAGATGAACATTCACAGTTCTGTTTCCCTTACACACTCTAGTCATAGTCTTATAAGGGTTTGGCAGACCAGTACCAAGTGTAGTGAAAGAGCTCAGGGTTTGGAAAAGAAAAATCAGCTTTGATAATATACTTAGCTCATCTGTGTTAGTTTGTTTTCTCACTGCTGTAAAGAAATACTGGAGACTGTGTAATTTAAATTTATAAAGGAAAGAGGTTTAATTGACTCACAGTTCCGAATGGCTGGGGAGGCCTCAGGAAACTTACAATCATAGTGGAAGTGAAGGGGAAGCAAC
The DNA here is from genome assembly GCF_003255815.1 of Theropithecus gelada. NCBI lineage: Eukaryota > Metazoa > Chordata > Mammalia > Primates > Cercopithecidae > Theropithecus > Theropithecus gelada. The sequence continues at coordinate 13,502,096 of NC_037672.1, read as the reverse complement.
GGCTTCTTCATATGGTGGCAGAAGAGATAAGTGCAAGCAGGGGAAATGCCAGACACTCAAAAAACCATCAGATCTCATGAGAACTCACTCACTATCATGAGAAAAGCATGGGGGAAACCACCCCCATGATCCAATCACCTCCCTCCTTCGACAAGTGGAGATTAGAGGTCACTCCCTTGACATGTGGGGATTACAATTTAAGATAAGATTTGGGTAGAGATTCAGAGTCAAACCATCATCACTATTCAGGCTAATAATGAGTCATGATTGAGTTTCAAGGTCTTCTCCCTTTTTAAACAGGACTGTCAATGGTAGTACCCTATCTTTGTTACAGCATTACATATTGGATGTGAGGAGGACACACAGCAGTGCCTTCAGTTCCAGGTTTTTAGATTAAGAGGAACTGTACTGAAGGAACCATATCTGAAGACCTCATTTTCTTCTTTTGGAAAAGGAAGACAATAGTAATGCTTGCTCAATAAAACAGAAGTGTTATGAACATGAAATAAAAAATATGTATAGGAAAATCATCTATCAAAGGCACAGCACTACACAAATGTTACCAATGGTGTTATTTTGGAGTTTAATTATAACATTGGCCTGCATTTTAACACACATTTTTATTTTTGAGATGGAGTCTCATTCTGTTGCGCAGGCTGGAGTGTAGTGGCGCAATCTTGGCTTCACGGCAACCTCCTCCCTCAAGCGATTCTCCTGTCTCAGCCTCCCAAGTAGCTGGGATTACAGGCACCTGCCACCATGCCTGACTAATATTTTGTATTTTTAATAAAGATGGGGTTTCACCATCTTGGCCAGGCTGTTCTTGAACTCCTGACCCGTGATCCACCCACCTCGGACTCCCAAAATGCTGGGATTACAGGCGTGAGCCACCGCACCCGGCCTTTAACACACTTTTAAAGTGTAATAAACATTGGATTTATTTAAAAGATTTGTAAATTTCTCGTCTCAGTCATTTTTCTTGTAGAAACTATGGTATCGGCTCTCCTGAAGTGTTATTATTATTTGACTTATTGAGCTTATCCTGAGTCAGAGACAGAGAGGAACTTCTGAAGAATTCTTTAGTTGCTTATTTCAGAATAGTAACATTGCAAAATTCATTCAACATCATCTTAGGCTAGTGGGATACAATTACCACACTTGAAAAAAATGATGAGAAACTACCCTTTGGAAATTAATTTTAATTTTTGTCAAGTAATTCAAGTGCACAGTGAAACGAATCAAATATTATTTCAAAGGCTATAAATAAAATGTAAGAAGAGCTTTGTTTATCCCTTTCTGCCAACAAGTCCTCCCCAAGAGGTACCTACTTTCTTTTCTTAAAGCCATTATTTCTAGAATTTATCTCGAAAGCTCTAAGTAATATGTTTGTACTTCTTGGTCTTGATAATAATTACAAATATTATCTATTGACTCTGTATTATAGTAGTTTAACATTTAGCTCCCTTACACTTAGAGCTCTATTCTCTTCCTGCAGTCTCTGAAATAATTGTGGTGGCTTGAAGAAAGCTGCAAGTTCTGTGACATGTCTTTCGTTGAGAGGTGGTATCTGCTCTCCAGTCCTTGAACATGGGCTAGAATGTGACTGCTTTGGTCACTGGAGTGTGGCATAAGTGATACTATGCCAGTTCTGGGTTGAGAGTTTAGGAGGACTGGTAGCTTCTGCCTTTATAATTTTTGAGTCCTGAGCCACCATTTAAGAACTATAGCTCCTTTGCTGACAAGATCATGCAAAGAGACCTTCAGATTGCATGGGGGAGCAGGAGGGCAGCTGACTTCAGCCTTCCTGCCATCCCCACCAAGGTACTGGGCCTCCTGGGGAAAGCCATCTTGGATCCCCTAGACCAGCCTAGTTATTAGCTGAATGCTACTAAGTTATACAGTGTCAGAAGAATAACACAGCCTATTCCTGCCTGACTCCCTGACCCACAAAATCACAAACTATTACAAAACATTTGTTTTTTTAATTACGCTAAATTTAGGGGAAGATTGTTATACAGCAATATATAGCTGAAATACAATCTGGCATCTATTTTTAAAAACCTAAATAATGTACGTATGTCCATCAACCAAAAGATACTCAAAGAAATGACTCAGGGTAAAGATCAAATCCGTGGCAATAATGCATAATTTCAGGGCAAAAATGTGGGGTGTGGCTACAAGACTTTTAATATCTCAGAAAGATTTAAAGGCATATTTGTTGCCTGTCATTGCTAGACAAGAGAACTTTGAAGAATCTTATAAGTTGCCCCACAGCAACCTCCCAGCCAAACTAAGACAGAGAAGAGCCTTTGTCAGAAAGGCATATCTTCCTCTGGAAAATGAAGACAATAATAATGCCTGATCAATGAAATGACACAAATGTTGTGAAGATGAAATACAAATATTTTATTTTGTGGAAAAATATGTTATTATGGGGAAAATGTGGTTTATTGTAGTGAACCTCAATAAGATCCAAATGAGATCCATTAAGTTTTAAAAATAAGTTGATTGGCATATACACCACCAGCTGGCATGAGAGCTCTCAAGACCTTCAAACTCTCAATAGGAATTGGGCTGAAATATGGGCTATCCAGTTCATTTCTTATGGAAAAGGAAAGGTGATTCATGGCAGAACCCAAAACCCAAAGGGCAGAGGTTAGAGCCATAGAAAATTTTTCCAAAAAGTTGGACTGGAATGAAATAAAGGAATTGGCAACATATATCTGGCAAGACTTCAAAATTTCTCTACACTACTGATGGCAATATACCTCTTCATTTCTCTCTTTTAAAACAGGACTGTCGATGGTAGTACCCTGTCTTTGTTCCAGCATTATATATTGGATGTGAAAAGGCCACATAGCTATGTCTTCATTTCCAAGATTTTAGATTCAGAGGAACTTTACTGAAGGAACCATGTCTGAAGAGTCTCCACCACTCCTGGTTGTAAGCTAATGTTGCAATGAAATGGGCTAGTACTTAGGAAACCTTCGAAGAGAGTGAGTATATTTTAGATTTATGTGGAATGCAAATAATTTATGATCAAAGGGTGAACTGTGGGTGATTAAAGATGGCTACAGATTCTATGACACTCCTCCCTTCAAGAGGAGGATTCTGTTTCTGTCCTCTTGAACAAGGGCTGACCTGTAACTGCTTTGGCCAATGGACTATAGAGAAAATGATGCTGTGATTTTCTGGGCCTGGCATTTAGGAAGACTGCAAGCGTCCATCCTAGTCTTTTGGAGCACATTATCCACACTATTAAACAACACGAATGTGAAGAGGCCCCGAAAGAACATGGAGAAAAAGAAGGCTCCTGCTAAGTTCAGCTTTCAAGTCAATCTGAGGAAGGTACCAGACATGTGACTGAAGTCATCTCATACCTTCCCTCCTGCTGGTGTTTGGAAATAAAGGATGACACTTGGACTTGCCTCATTTACTCTGCAGGCTTCCATGTAATGCACATTTTCAGTGTGTCACTTCCAACAACTTCCAGACATGGCGAATCTGCTTTCAAGACCTCTTTGTTTTTTGTTTCTCCAAAGAATAAACTCTAGTCTCCGACAGCAGCAGGAAAATATAGCCAGCTACCTCTTCACTGGATGAAAGAGAGAAGATGAGGATCAAATCTGCATTTAAGTTCCAGGTATGATCCATATTTTTCATAGTTCATAGTACCACCAATTTTGAATATTTCTGAGATTCTTTGGATTTAACTGAATTGTTTCTAATAATTTCTCACCTCCCAGATATTTAGGTTTTAACTTCCTCTGCTGGCTTCCTCTCCTTCAAAAATCTATTGAAATCTATCATCCACATTTATTTCCTCTTTTTTGTATGTGCTTGAGGGATCCTACTCTTATACTTACTTACTTCTATTTCAGCAGTGCGTGGGAAGGGAGAGACAAATACACACATCTGCTACCATGTTTAATTGGTATATACTAACATTTTTTGAATTTCTATCATATGTCAGGCCCCTTGCCTACATCACTTTACTAACTTTGACAGTGATATTTCAATAAGATATTTTTTATTCAATTTTAAACTTGAGAAAATGGAAATTCAAAAGGAGAAGAAAGGAGGAGATAACTTTCCTAAGATCACAAAATAAATGCAATGGTACTACAATTTGAACCCAACTATCTTTTGTCCCAGTATCCTTCTTACCACTTTATCATTTTTGAGTTATCACTTATAGTTTTGCACTAATTGCCTTCATTATCTTTTGAAGCACTCAGGCTAATAATGAGTCATGATTCAGTTTCAAGGTTTACACACCTTAGTTTGAATCATGGACCTTGCACTTACTATCTGTGTGACCTTGGGGAAGTCGTTAAATGTTTCTGAACCTCCCTGTCTTCACTAGTAAAATGGGGACAATACATTCAGATTTATAGTGTTATTTTCATTAGTAAATAACACAATTAATATATAGGGTTTCTCAGAGAAATACTCATGTTAACAATTTAATACATAGTAGCTTTGCTTACACTGTTGATTGTCTTCATCTCTATGATAAAGGGATTAGCTGTAGTTTACATCACAGGTTCTGGAACTGCATAGTCCCAATTCAAATCCTGGTTCTCCCATTTTATAGTTACAAGAATTTGGGAGAGTCACTTCTTTTCTCTATGCATCGAGAATCCCATCTGTAGCAATGGGACTAATTTAACTATCCTATAGGGTTGTTCTGAGAGCTATATATGGTAATCTATATAAATTGCCTACCCCCTGGATAATAGTGAATGAATATTAGATACTCTTATGAATAACATTTCTAAAGTCTTCTCCAACACAATGATTCTCAAATGATGTATCTCTATACTGACATTTATTTGATCAAAATAAAGTATTGAATGCAATGGCAGAGTTACTGTTTATTTATCTGCTTGACAGCTCATTCATCATCCCAATGGGTTGTCTGAGTGGCTGACTTTGAGACTTCAACTTATAGGTCTATTGTTCTCTCTCTTTCTCTGAGAGGCTACTGTGCACAGAAGAATCAGGGCATGGTTGCATTTCCAGTGTCTTCGTTATTGAACTGGGATATAGAGTTTCTTCTCAGAGATCTGACAAGACATTTTTACCTTGTTATGGTACCATGGGCTTTGTAAGTCATGTGCTTTGTGCTATGTGTAATGGAATGAAACCTGATTATCGCCTTCTTAGCAAACAAAGAATACTCCAAACCACAGAAAGAATGTTGCTCTTCAAAAGTGGTTGAAACTCAACTGCCTTGGAAATGGAAAATAACTCAATCAACCTTGAACAGAGGCATGCAAGTAGGTCTCACTTTGTGTGATGTATGTCTCACTAAAAAATCAGTGTGACTTTTCATTTTGAAAAGACAATAACATCCGGTTGACTGTGATTAGTTTGGTAGTTTTCCGTGGGCAGTAGGTACACACTGAAACCTAAGGAAACAAAAGTTATTATTATTTTTATTGTTGTAACATAATCTTACTCCATCACCCAAGCTAGAGTGCAGTGGCATGATCTCAGCTCACTGCAACCTCTGCCTCCCGGGTTTAAGGGATCCTCCTGCCTCAGGATCCCATGTTGCTGGGACTACAAGTGTGTACCACCACGCCTGGCTAATTTTTGTATTTTTAGTAGAGACAGGGTTTTGCCATGTTGACCAGGCTGGTCTTGAACATCTGATCTCAAGTGATCTGACAGCCTCGGCCTCCCAAAGTGCCAAGATTGAAGGTATGAGCCACCACGCCCAGTGGAAACGATAATTTATCATCAATCCCTGAGCCAAATATGTTTCTATTCAGTGGGTATATGACATAAATAACATGTGGTCCCTCTCCTCAAGGAACCCGCAACCTAGTGACGAAAATGGTCCCCCAAATAAATAATATTCAGTGTATTTCCAGGACACAGAAAAAAATATCAAGCACATTTTCATCTCTTAATCTAATTTCTCCCTCAGAGCAAGAGTCCACATTTAGGGTGCCTTCTCAGTTTTTATTTTCTCCAGTGGTATTAATTTATTAATCCACAAACCAACATTTACTTCAAGCCTACTCATTTCTGGATGCAGGGTTAAGTGCCGGGGAAAACCAAAGTGAACACACCCATGTATAAATTAATCTCAATGAAATGTAGTTGGTAAATATTTAAAGTTGTGGGACTATATCACATGATACCTGTATAGGGTCAGCCAAAACCCTGTGTAAAACAATGGTAAAGTTGAACAAACGCAGCAGAAACCTCTGCAGACGCAAACGACTCTGTCTGACAGCTTTGAAGAGAGCAGTGGATCTCCCAACACCGAGGTTGAGATCTGAGAAGGGACAGACTGCCTGCTCAAGTGGGTCCCTGACCCCTGAGTAGCCTAACTGGGAGACATCCCCCACTAGGGGCAGTCTGACACCCCACACCTCACAGGGTGGAGTACACCCCTGAGAGGAAGCTTCCAAAGCAAGAATCAGACAGGTACACTCGCTGTTCAGAAATATTCTATCTTCTGCAGCCTCTGCTGCTGATACCCAGGCAAACAGGGTCTGGAGTGGACCTCAAGCAAACTCCAACAGACCTACAGCTGAGGGTCCTGACTGTTAGAAGGAAAACTATCAAACAGGAAGGACACCTACACCAAAACCCCATCAGTACGTCACCATTATCAAAGACCAGAGGCAGATAAAACCACAAAGATGGGGAAAAAGCAGGGCAGAAAAGCTGGAAATTCAAAAAATAAGAGCACATCTCCCCCGGCAAAGGAGCGCAGCTCATCGCCAGCAACGGATCAAAGCTGGACGGAGAATGACTTTGACGAGATGAGAGAAGAAGGCTTCAGTCCATCAAATTTCTCAGAGCTAAAGGAGGAATTACGTACCCAGTGCAAAGAAACTAAAAATCTTGAAAAAAAAAGTGGAAGAATTGACGGCTAGAGTAATTAATGCAGAGAAGGTCATAAACGAAATGAAAGAGATGAAAACCATGACACAAGAAATACGTGACAAATGCACAAGCTTCAGTAACCGACTCGATCAACTGGAAGAAAGAGTATCAGCGATTGAGGATCAAATGAATGAAATGAAGCGAGAAGAGAAACCAAAAGAAAAAAGAAGAAAAAGAAATGAACAAAGCCTGCAAGAAGTATGGGATTATGTAAAAAGACCAAATCTCCGTCTGATTGGGGTGCCTGAAAGTGAGGGGGAAAATGGAACCAAGTTGGAAAACACTCTTCAGGATATCATCCAGGAGAACTTCCCCAACCTAGTAGGGCAGGCCAACATTCAAATCCAGGAAATACAGAGAATGCCACAAAGATACTCCTCGAGAAGAGCAACTCCAAGACACATAATTGCCAGATTCACCAAAGTTGAAATGAAGGAAAAAATCTTAAGGGCAGCCAGAGAGAAAGGTCGGGTTACCCACAAAGGGAAGCCCATCAGACTCACAGCAGATCTCTCGGCAGAAACTCTACAAGCCAGAAGAGAGTGGGGGCCAATATTCAACATTCTTAAAGAAAAGAATTTTCAACCCAGAATTTCATATCCAGCCAAACTAAGTTTCATAAGTGAAGGAGAAATAAAATCCTTTACAGATAAGCAAATGCTGAGAGATTTTGTCACCACCAGGCCTGCCTTACAAGAGACCCTGAAGGAAGCACTCAACATGGAAAGGAACAACCGGTACCAGCCATTGCAAAAACATGCCAAAATGTAAAGACCATCGAGGCTAGGAAGAAACTGCATCAACTAACGAGCAAAATAACCAGTTAATATCATAATGGCAGGATCAAGTTCACACATAACAATCTTAACCTTAAATGTAAATGGACTAAATGCTCCAATTAAAAGACACAGACTGGCAAACTGGATAAAGAGTCAAGACCCATCAGTCTGCTGTATTCAGGAGACCCATCTCACACGCAGAGACATACATAGGCTCAAAATAAAGGGATGGAGGAAGATTTACCAAGCAAATGGAGAACAAAGAAAAGCAGGGGTTGCAATACTAGTATCTGATAAAACAGACTTTTAAACCATCAAAGATCAAAAGAGACAAAGAAGGCCATTACATAATGGTAAAGGGATCAATTCAACAGGAAGAGCTAACTATCCTAAATATATATGCACCCAATATAGGAGCACCCAGATTCATAAAGCAAGTCCTTAGAGACTTACAAAGAGACTTAGACTCCCATACAATAATAATGGGAGACTTCAACACTCCACTGTCAACATTAGACAGATCAACGAGACAGAAAGTTAACAAGGATATCCAGGAATTGAACTCATCTCTGCAGCAAGCAGACCTAATAGACATCTATAGAACTCTCCACCCCAAATCAACAGAATATACATTCTTCTCAGCACCACATCGCACTTACTCTAAAATTGACCACATAATTGGAAGTAAAGCACTCCTCAGCAAATGTACAAGAATGGAAATTATAACAAACTGTCTCTCAGACCACAGTGCAATCAAACTAGAACTCAGGACTAAGAAACTCAAATACATGGAAACTGAACAACCTGCTCCTGAATGACTACTGGGTACATAACGAAATGAAGGCAGAAATAAAGATGTTCTTTGAAACCAATGAGAACAAAGATACAACATACCAGAATCTCTGGGACACATTTAAAGCAGTGTGTAGAGGGAAATTTATAGCACTAAATGCCCACAAGAGAAAGCAGGAAAGATCTAAAATTGACACTCTAACATTGCAATTAAAAGAACTAGAGAAGCAAGAGCAAACACATTTGAAAGCTAGCAGAAGGCAAGAAATAACTAAGATCAGAGCAGAACTGAAGAAGATAGAAACACAAGAAACCCTCCAAAAAATCAATGAATCCAGGAGTTGGTTTTTTGAAAAGATCAACAAAATTCACAGACCGCTAGCAAGACTAATAAAGAAGAAAAGAGAGAATCAAATTGACGCAATAAAAAATGATAAAGGGGATATCACCACCGACCCCACAGAAATACAAACTACCATCAGAGAATACTATAAACACCTCTATGCAAATAAACTGGAAAATCTAGAAGAAATGGATAATTTCCTGGACACTTACACTCTTCCAAGACTAAACCAGGAAGAAGTTGAATCCGTGAATAGATCAATAGCAGGCTCTGAAATTGAGGCAATAATTAATAGCCTACCAACCAAAAAAAGTCCAGGACCAGATGGATTCACAGCTGAATTCTACCAGAGGTTCAAGGAGGAGCTGGTACCATTCCTTCTGAAACTATTCCAATCAATAGAAAAAGAGGGAATCCTCCCTAACTCATTTTATGAGGCCAGCATCATCCTGATACCAAAGCCTGGCAGAGACACAACAAACAAAGAGAATTTTAGACCAATATCCCTGATGAACATCGATGCAAAAATCCTCAATAAAATACTGGCAAACTGGATTCAGCAACACATCAAAAAGCTTATCCACCATGATCAAGTGGGCTTCATCCCTGGGATGCAAGGCTGGTTCAACATTCGCAAATCAATAAACATAATCCAGCATATAAACAGAACCAAAGACAAGAACCACATGATTATCTCAATAGATGCAGAAAAGGCTTTTGACAAAATTCAACAGCCCTTCATGCTAAAAACGCTCAATAAATTCGGTATTGATGGAACGTACCTCAAAATAATAAGAGCTATTTATGACAAACCCACAGCCAATATCATACTGAATGGGCAAAAACTGGAAAAATTTAGACTTCATGTCTAAAACACCAAAAGCAACGGCAGCAAAAGCCAAAATTGACAAATGGGATCTCATTAAACTAAAGAGCTTCTGCACAGCAAAAGAAACTACCATCAGAGTGAACAGGCAACCTACAGAATGGGAGAAAATTTTTGCAATCTACTCATCTGACAAAGGGCTAATATCCAGAACCTACAAAGAACTCAAACAAATTTACAAGAAAAAAACAAACAACCCCATCAAAAAGTGGGCAAAGGATATGAACAGACATTTCTCAAAAGAAGACATTCATACAGCCAACAGACACATGAAAAAATGCTCATCATCACTGGCCATCAGAGAAATGCAAATCAAAACCACAATGAGATACCATCTCACACCAGTTAGAATGGCAATCATTAAAAAGTCAGGAAACAACAGGTGCTGGAGAGGATGTGGAGAAATAGGAACACTTTTACACTGTTGGTGGGATTGTAAACTAGTTCAACCATTATGGAAAACAGTATGGCGATTCCTCAAGGATCTAGAACTAGATGTACCATATGACCCAGCCATCCCATTACTGGGTATATACCCAAAGGATTATAAATCATGCTGCTATAAAGACACATGCACACGTATGTTTATTGCAGCACTATTCACAATAGCAAAGACTTGGAATCAACCCAAATGTCCATGACAGACTGGATTAAGAAAATGTGGCACATATACACCATGGAATACTATGCAGCCATATAAAAGGATGAGTTTGTGTCCTTTGTAGGGACATGGATGCAGCTGGAAACCATCATTCTTAGCAAACTATCACAAGAACAGAAAACCAAACACCGCATGTTGTCGCTCATAGGTGGGAACTGACCAATGAGATCACTTGGACTCGGGAAGGGGAACATCACACACCGGGGCCTATCATGGGGAGGGGGGAGGGGGGAGGGATTGCATTGGGAGTTATACCTGATGTAAATGACGAGTTGATGGGTGCTGATGAGTTGATGGGTGCAGCACAGCAACATGGCACAAGTATACATATGTAACAAACCTGCACATATGCACATGTACCCTAGAGCTCAAAGTATAAAAAAAAAAAAGAAAAAACAATGGTAAAGTTGAGACAAGTAAAATGTGTGACATTTACTCAATGCAGAGGGTCAGAGATCGGGATTTGAGAGGAAGAGCAAAGGTTCAAGAAGCCATAGGGCAATGGGTACAGCATATGTTATTTGGATGATGGATGCCCTCAAAGCCCTGCCTTCATCACTGTGTAACCTATGTGTGTAAGAAAATTGCACTTGTAACTCATACATTTATACCAATATTGCTTTAAAAGAATAGAGTCCATGGTCCTTCAATAAAAAGTTCAGGAAGGAGACCAGCAGGAGATGAGTCCAGAAAGGGAGGTAAAGGCCAGATCACAGAGAATCTTGGGAATCACATGAAAGTGTTAGGGACGCATCCTAACACCCATATGAGACCCTTGAAGGATAGTGGGCTTAAGTCTGTGCTCTGAAGAAACCACATGGGCAAATGTGAGCAGAATGGATTGGTAGGTGGTGTGGCTAGACCAGTTAGAGACTATGATAGGCAGGAGTCGACTTGAATCAGGACTGTAAAGTGAATGATGTTTTTTGCTATTAAAGCAATTTAAAACACAGGGTAGGTTGGGGAGCACCTTTCTGTTAGGCAGATGACTTTTCTCTTTTTTTGTACTCCTAAAGACACACTAATTCTAAAAAGTATTGGAAAACACTTTGCAGTGAAGCAACCACTTTTAAATTGCTGTCTGATTCAGGGTGATTTCCTTAATTGCTCCGTGCCTTCATTTTCTCATTGTGCTTCACTGACAAAATGAGGATAAGAATAGTACTAGCACCCTCCTTACAGAGCTGTTACATGGATTAAATGAGGCAATTATTAAAAATTAGCTGAAACAGTTGTTAGCAGATAGCAAGGGCTCAATATGTATCATCAATTGTCATGGTCATTATCATCATCATTATCATGAAAGTTTCTCCTTTGAAATCCATAAAAACAAACGTGAGGATACTAGGACTCTGGTGGCAGCAACTCTCTCAGGTCTCAGATAGTGGAAGAGTCAGGGTATCCTTGAAGATTTTTTGAGCCAGTGGTTAGAAAGGTAGGCGATGATCGTGATCATGATCAGAGGCAGTTCTGGGAGAGACTCATTCAACTCCAATATGAAAAGCGGAGGGGTAAGAGGGGGTGTGAAGAGAAACAAAATCAGAACAGCAGATGATAATGCATTTGTCAACTATTAAAGCAGACACAACAGGACAAATAATAAATGACAAAGAGTGAGAGATAAAATGACTGAAATTGATTTTTTTTTTTTTGTCATGGAACAGAGTTTTGGGATAATCACAAAAGAATGCACAGAAAAACTAGATGAAGAGATTAAGCAAATAGATAGGAGAAGGTAAATATAGAGGGTAGAAAACATAAGGATAAATGGTGTCCTTATTAGTAAATTCAATATGCAGAACAAAACATATTTAAAGGTATAATACAGGAAAGTTTTCTGAAAGTAAGAAAGAAGTAAATTCATAGTTAGAAATAAAATTCTGATTGATCAACATTGGGGCATGTCCTAATAAAATTACTGATTGTTTGGTATAAATAGAAAAGCATATTTCTGATACCCTAGCAGAAATAGTGAGCCATCTACTTGGGGAAAGAATAGTCTGGACGACTACTTCTTGACAGTAATACTTAATCCAAGAAATGGTAGATAAATTTCAACACAGTTCGGGTGGCACGGATAGAGCTTATAGTACAGATGTTTCCTTTCTTACTCCATTTGTGTTGCTATCAAGGAATGCCTGAGGCTGGGTAACTTATAAAGAAAAAAAGGTTTATTTGGCTCATAGTTCAGTAGACTGCTCAAGAAGCATGGTGCTGGAATCTGGTGGGCTTCTGGTGAAAGCCTCAGGCTGCTTCCACTCTTGGTGGCAGGCAAAGGGCAGCTGGAGTGTGGAGGTCACATGGCAAGAGTGGAAGCAAGAGAGAGGGAGGTGCCAGACTCTTTTAAACCACCACCTCGTGGGATAATTAAGAGAATGAGAACTCACACATTATTGCAAGGATGGCACAAACATGAGGCATCTGACTCCAGGACCAAAACATCTCCCATTTAGGTCCCACCTCCAACATTTGGGGTCAAATTTCAATATGAGCTTTGGAGGGGGAAAATATCCAAACCACAGCAGTCCCCGATTTACAATGGTTTGATTTACAATTGCTTGGCTTTAAAATAGCATGAAAGCAATAACACCTTCAGGAGAAACCATACTTCGAGTACCTATACAACCTTTCTGTTATTCACTTTCAGTATAGTATTCAATAAATTACATGAGATATTTAGTACTTTATTTTAAAATAGGCTTTGGGTTAGATTATTTGGCTAAAGTAAATATTTATTCTAAGCACCTTAAAGGTAGCTTAGACTAAGTTATGGTGTTCACTAGGTTAGGTGTATTAGATGTATTTTTGACTTACAATATTTTCAAGTTATGATGGGTTTATCTGGATGTAACCTCATCATAAGTTAAGGAACATCTGTATTGTTAGATACAGAATATTTAAAAATACAATAACCATATGCCTTTCTTACAGCAAAACAAGCAAAATGACCAATTAAAGAAGAACACACAAAATTTAAAAATTCAAAAAAAGCTATGTAAAAATGTGGGTTGAATATTGCATTTATTTGATATATAGTTAAGACTTGGGTAATTATATACAAAAGAGTACATAAATATTATAATTCTTAGTAATATAAACATCATAATTTACCTTACACAAATTAGAAATGGGAAAAGGAGAGAGTTGAGAAATCGGAGACAGGGTATTTTGACCGCCTGATCTCACCGGTTTTATAGTAAATAATAAATTTAAACCATATGAAATTAAAGAGTGTTGTTAAGGAAGTAATGAGTCTAACCTTGTAATACTGTTTGCACAATCATTTTTATTAACTGTAAAGAAATAATAGTATTTGCTATTTTTGTGAAAACTTATCAGATATTTAACAATTTCTTCTGTTTATCAAAATACAGTACTGAAAAAATTTAACAAGTAATACAAATATTTTCCAGAATTATTTCTTCCTTTAGACATTATTTCAATCTATTCATTTGTCTTTACCTTTCTCACTCTGTATATGATAAATTGATGGCTGAAATTATAATGCCAAACAATTATACTAAGAGCTGTCCAGCACTTCTTACTGAGTGTTTACTGAATGCAGGAAGTCTCCTGAGCACTGTGCATGTGATACTTTACTACATCTCATAACCAACCACACTAAGAGGCAAATACCATTATTCTCACTGTTGAGATGATGGCATTGAGACATAGGCAGGTTTGGAAAATTACCCAACCCAACATAGGTAAAGCCTGGATGCTAACCTGGATAGTTTTCAATTACAAGCATGAATATTTCTAGGTAATAAAATTGTTATGGTGATTGTTTCTTTAATTTCTAGAATTTTACATCATATATAAAAATACATACAACATATATATAACATATAATGTATATGTAGCATACATATATAAATAAGTAAAACATTACACATATAGGTCATTTAGAAATAATGGAGTAAAAGGGAGATATGTGAGTGCAAAGCGCAGAGAAGAAAGAAGGGTAATAAAGAGAGAACTGAGAAAAATATAGGGGAGGCTACTAAAATTGACTTGCTAGAATTAGAAAACGGCCTTAATGCTCAGTATAAATGTATTTATCATGTGTTATTGCAATGTGGAGCCCCTAAAAAAAATAATAACAATCTAATTGAGGCAGCTGAGAAACCAAGAGAAGGACACTTTTTAAATTTGGATTTTCAATGGAGCAGATAGCCACAAAATGCAAAGTAAAGACTGAAATTTTAGCAGAAGATAGGCATTAAAGCTACAGGTGACTGGAAGAGACACAAACTCTCAGGAATTTCCAGAACTCTGGTGAAGGATTTTGCACAGGATGTGGGATGAGAGACTCAGTTATTCAGAGATTTTCAGAGGAGACTGGCTTCTGAGTCTGTCACACACCCATCCTGTCAACAATGCTATCTGGTATTTTATTAGCCTCCAACCTGGCACAGGCAAAAGGCGGTGAGTCTTAAGGAAGGGAAAAGCTTGCTGAGGTGTACTCAGCCAGCCTAGTGGCAGAGATTGAATTTACACCCACGTTTCCCTATCTGCAAAATCTAGACTCTTCATGGGCACTCTGTCTTCTGAGTAGTGGAATATATTTTAGTATCTTAGCTCAATAGATGTGGATAACATCAGAATCAATATAAGCTGAGACTGTTGCTCTATTAGCATCCAATTAAACCTCACCAACTCTGGAAAACTGTCTGACCAATCCAGTTGTTCTCCAACTCATATGAGCCTCTAATTCAATCACTTGTTATTTTAAAACTCAGTTTTGACTTAAATTTCCCAGTAGGCATCATAGTATGTTGTCCATTATGTGATTCATAGATCATGGATTATAGCAGCCAAGGTTGCTGATGGGAAGTGTCCATCAAAGAGCATAATTCTGCCCTTAACATCAGAATGTTCTACATTATCCCCTGACACTCACTGGAATATTTGACTGCTTTTCCTTTGTTGGCCCAATTCTCACCTTTGATATGGCTGCAGCTGTTGTTACTCTGAGATTTAGCGGTCTCTAACTCTGTTTCCTTCCTGGGGTAATTCTCTGGCAGAGATAAACGCTCTCAGGCTTAGCCACTGTCACCTTTTTGATCTCCTCTAGGCTTCTAGGGGAACTCAGGAGAAGATGATGTGGGCTGTCTGAAGAAATAACTGTGTCCAGTCAGTTCATAGTCCCATGTCCAGCATCTTGCCTATGTGGGATAGAACAGTGGTCTTTCCACTCTCAATGGCTACAGGAAAAAAACAGGGACACTTGTCTCTTCTGCTTTCAAAATTTCAATCTTCAAAGCAGGGCTTCCTCATATCCCCATGCCCTCAACACATTCTACTTCCTTCTCTTCTCATCATCTCATGATTAATTGCTAAAAAAGGAAGGGCTTAATACTGTCATTTGAAGTGAAATGTTACTTGCTGGGTAGTATTTTTTGAGTTCTTCAGGTGAAGTTAGGCAAAATTCTCTAGAAAACAGGCCTGTGAAAATAATGGGAGACCTCTAACTTTTCTTGAGTTCACGCATTCTAAGAAGTCCCCTGGAGTGGACTTATCAAACATCAAAGTGTCAGGAAGACCAGCAAAAATGTTAACTTGTCAAGAAATTTAGTATCCTTGAGACCAACATAAGAAAAATTAATACTGTGTGAATTTAGTAGCTTAATTGTGCCTGGATTAGTTAATTAGATAATTAACATAAGAATGTGCTTTTCATATTAGCTCTCTGTATGTTAATAATAGAACTGTTCATAAGTTGAACAAACTTGACATTGAGAAGTGCTAATTAATTTCAGAAATGGAACCTTTCATTTGCTAAAATACTTTTTCATTGTCTCCCTCAGAGAAGTGGCAGTGCACCCTATTTGCTGGATCATCTTTCTTAAAATTGCATTTTTTAAACTTTTTTTTTTTTTTAGACTTTTCACATTCTCTTAAAAGCTATATATGCTTTTAAGTATCAACATTATCATAAATATAATCAAATACTTTTTCACATACCTGTCATAAAATAACATACACAACTGCTTCCTTGGCTTTCTACAGGAAATTCTGGAAATTCTTTACACCTTTACTACATTGTAATTCTCAACAAATTATTTAATTCATGGAACACATTTGTTAGGACTGAGATTTTGTTTCTGGTATATGTAGTTTTAAAAGTCCAGTGACTTAAACAAATAGAAAAACTATTCTTTTTAACAGTTCACTTGGTTTTCCTCCCATTTTAATCCCTTGTGGGTAGATGATCCATGGGCAGAAGCCTGGTGAACTGGCCTTTCTCAACCTGGGGGCCTTAAAGATGTAATTACCTTTTATAGACAGAGGGGAATTGACAGCTCCTCCTTTATTGCTTTTATGGTTAGAGCCACTGTTGAGGATTCCAAAAACCTCAATAACCAGTATCTCTCTTTTCTCTTCAAGTTTTATCCCTTTATATTAAAATGAAACAAGGAAAGTAAAGGAGATGAACAATCAAAATATTATTTTTATTCTTGATAAAGGAAATACTTGATAAAGGAAATTCTTGATAAAGGAAATCACTGTTTATTTGAAACAGTGGCATACACCTGTGAGAAAGTGGGATTCATTAAACTCCAAATTATACAGACTTTCCTACTTACTTGTGCAATCAGAATGAAGTGTAAAAAGTGAGGAAGAATGGCTTGCCCTATAACATAAAAAAGTGAAGGGGCATGGACAGACTTATATTCCTGGCTGAAAACAGTCCAAAGGGATTGGTTATTTATACACTGAATCTTTAAAAGTGTCACTTTAGAGTACACAATGAAACTTACTTTGTTTTTTCTCATAAGGATGCCAGATTCTGGAGATCTGAGACTCTGATCTCAGATCTGAGAAATTTAAAGCTTTCATACTATTTACTAGTCTGAACTGTTTAAATATTTTTTAGTTTATTTTCTTCTAAGAATTTTCAGAAATATTTATTTTTAATGAAAACTATCTGTGTCATCTAGATTTCAAAATTAACTGGTATATAGTTGTATATGCTTTTAGGTGAGTTATTTAGAATATATGTTTTAAAAATTCTGTATGGATATATATATCTTGTCATGTATATGTCTAATTATGTGCATCTATATATAACAAGTTTACAACATAATCATTAGAGAATATAGCTTATATAGTTTCCTTTTGAATTAATATTTTCATTGTAGCTTAATGAGTAATAGATTTTTATAGTTATTCTACAGTCTTTTAAAAATATATTCAAGTTTTAATGTAAAAATTTATACAGTGTTTTCAATCAATCTGATTATTTGTAGTTTAAGCAATTTAAAAATATTTTTCTTGGTAGTTAGAAAACTTTTTGCCTATCTCAATATTTATTTGGTGTTTTTTCTCTTTCTTACATGGTTAGACTTTTTGACTTAAAAACAAATTCAACTTTTATGTCCTTTTTTGTTTTTATGTATCCATGTGTATTTTAAATTTTAAGAGTTTCTGATTTTATCCATATATTTATACTTCTGTTATTTATTGTCTTGTTCTTCTAGTATATTGGAGAGTTGCACCATTAATTCTCTTTCCTGTTACCTAATACATGAATTGAAGACCATCTCAACAATTTAGTTTTTAAGGTTATCTTTTTGATTCAAATATCAATAGCTTTTACTTTGATTTTCTATTAAAAACAAATTTAGCTTATTATTTGATACCTTGCTAAACTATCAATTTAGAGCACACTGTACATGCAAGGAGTCTGAAAATTTTTATTTTCACAGAAGTCACATGAAAACAAACTTCAGAAAAATAAGAAATAAAACAATAAAGAAGATTATGTTGAATCTCATGGAGATTTCAAAGTGGAGAGTCTCAGAATGCCACTGTGCAATATCTCTAGAGGTCAACTAACCTGGAGAACAGGTTCATGATAAGGCTAGTGTTTATGGCTTGTGCAGGAGAATTACATAAATTTTACTGCATAAGTAGGATTGCTGTCTTCCCTTTTCATGTTCCTTAAATGTTATCATCATGTTTAAAAATAAATACACACTAAAGAGTGTGAATGCTCCATTCTTGCAACATTCCAAGCTGCTCCAAGTCTCAGAACTTTCCCACAACATCCTGTTACCTCTTCACTATTCCAGGTGTAGGGAAGACTGAGATAAAGACAAAACCGCTCCTCTCATGGAGATTATAATATTATAGAAGGAGAGTGACTCAACAAGGTTATTAAACATAAACTCATCAAGATTATTTCTGCTGTTTCAGAGAGAAATAAACCATATTTTAAAAGTGCAAAAAGGTGACATGAAGACAGTTATAAAATGCTTCTTTGAGGAGATATAGTGAAACCCAAAGGATGAGAAAAGGCCAGTCCTATGACTGTTGGAGGACAGACTAATTCAAATGGAGAGGATGAGTAGAGGGAATATAAAATAAAAACCCGTAAGGCAGGAACTGTCTATGACTAAACAAGGAAATGAAAGAAGGACAGGGTTGCTGAAGCACACTTAGTAATGGGTTTGGGTAGTAGGGAATGACTTTGGGGAGGGAGGCAGAGGCAACCATCAGATATTAGAAATGACACTCATAATGAGAGCAATGCAAAAGAAAACAGCAATGAGATATCAAATACCGTCATCAGACTGGCACAAATTAAAAGTCTGACAAATACCACAGGCTGAAAAAGGGGATTGCTTATAACTACCTGTTGTAGTGCACACTGGTATAACTACTTTGGAGAGCAATGGGCTTCTCTGTAAATTTCATAATGTCCACCCTGTACAATCTAGGGCTTTTCCTCCTAGGTATATGCCTCCCAAAAATAATCTCATCTGGGCACCATGTTGTTCAGAGCATTGCTGTTGTCACCAGCAAAACAACAACAAAAGCAACCACAATTAGATTAGAAACAACCTAAATGTATATCATTGGGAGGATAAAAAGTATAGAGTACTCATAATAAAACTACCGTGCAGCAGTGAAAGTGAGTAAGTAAGAATTATGGGTAATCTTCTAGCTGAAGTTTATAAACAGTGTTGAGAGGACCCCAAAAAAATCACAAAAGAATACATGTAACATGATTCCCTTTATGTACATTTTTAGCTTATTTTGATATAAACTGACAAAAAGTTTCTAAAGAGTACAGTGAGATCCAATGTACCTATCACTTGGGTCCCTTCATTAATAGCATCTTACATCATTATTAATGTGTAGTAATGTTTTTAATAAATCTAGGTAATTGACATTGGTATAATACAACTAACTAGACTGTATAACTTAATCAGACTTCATCAGGTTTTACATGCACTCATGTTTTTGGTATGTCTGTGGGTTATACATATACATTCTATGACATTTTATCACATGTATAAATTTATATAACTACTACCATGATAAAGATTCAGAATTGTTTCTTCACTACATGGGAAATTGCATGTTATTCTTTTATAATCACACTCTTCTTAAAACACTTTTAAGTTCAGGGATACAAGTGCAGGTTTGTTACATAGGTAAACTTGTGTCACTCTTCTTCTAAACCATGATCATCACTAATCTATTCTCCATCTATACAATTTTGTCATTTTGAGGATGCTACATAAATGGAATCAGGCTGGGCACAGTGGCTCATGCCTGTAATCCCAGAACTTTGGGAGGCTAAGACGGGTGGATCACCTGAAGTCAGGAGTACAAGACCAGCCTGGCTAATGTGGTGAAATCCTATCATTACTAAAAAAACCAAAAATTAATTGGGCGTGGTGGCGCACATCTGTATTCCCAGCTACTGAGGATGCTGAGGCATGAGAATCGCTCAAACCCTGGAGGCGGAGGTTGCAATGAGCCGAGATCATACCACTGCCCTCCAGCCTGGGTGACAGAGTGAGACTCCATCTCAAAATATGTATTAAATAAATAAATAAATAAATGGAATATGTAACATCTTGGGACTGGCTTTAAAAATATCCTGCACAATGCTATTGAGATCTAATCATCAAGTAATTTGTTGAGTCTTATTGGTGAGTAGTATAGATGTACTAGCGTTTATTTTACTTTTCATCCATTGAGGGATATTTAGATTGTATCCAGTTTGAGATTATTACAAATGAAGATGCTGTGAGCATTTTTGTATAGATTTTAGTGTAAACATACATTTAAATTTTCTTAGAGTGGCATTGCTGTGTCACATGGCGAATGTATGTTTAACTTCAAAAGAAAGTGCTAAACTGTTTCCCAGAGTAGCTGTACCATTTCACATTCCCGGTAGCATGTATAAAATACCCAGTTTCCCCATACCTTCTCCAGCATTTGGTACTAACAGCATTATTTCAGCCTTTTTGATAGGTTTTTAATGATGTATCTTCATGATTTTAATTTGTGTTCCTTTCATAGCTAGTGATTTGCAGCACCCTTTTACATACTTATTCACTATTCATTTATCTTCTTTAGCAAAGTGTCTGTGTAAGTATTTTTCTCATTTTCTAATTGAATTCTGTGTTTTCTTATTCTTTAGATTCTTTTTAAATATTCTGGAGAAAAGTCCTTTGTCATATATGTGCTTAGCAAATAGGATCCTCCCCGCCCTCCAACTCAGTGGCTTGTCTTTTTGTCTTCTTAACAGGGGTCTTTCGTGAAGAAAACCTTTTTTAAAATTTTGATTAATTCAATTTATCTACTTTTTCAAAGATCTTTTATAGAACTTTATGTCTAAATATTATTTGCCCCAAAATTCTCTTTTTAAAAGCTTTCTTCCAAAAGGTTTATAGTTTTGTGGGGTTTCTTACTTTTACTTATTTTCTGCCTAGGTATTCTTTTATTTCTAAATATTTTAAACATTTTATACACTGAACACAAAATTTACCATCAATGACATTTAGTACATTTACAATGTTATGTAAACATCACTACTGTCTACTTTCAAACATTTTCATCACTCCAAAGGAAATCTCATACAACTTAAACAGTCATTACTCATGCCTCTCTCCCCTTAGCCCCTGGCTAATACTAATTTGCTTTCAGTTTCTAAGAGTTCACCTGTTCTGGGTATTTCATCTGAATGAAATTATAACATATATGGTCTTTTGTATCTTACATTATTTTTAATTGTAAAGTAGGTTCTTGTAATTTTAGCTTCATCTTCTGTTACTATCTGGAATTAATTATGTTTTGTGAACATAAGGGCTCTGTTTCAAGGAAAATTTTTTTAAAAAATTTATGGATACATAATGGTTGTATATGTTTAAGAATACATGTGAATTTTTGATACAAGCATACAATGTGCAATGATCAAATATGGGCGATTAAGATATCCATCATCTCAAAAATGTATCATTTCTTTATGTTGGGAACATTCTAAATCTCTTATATTTTAAAATATACAATATATTGTTTTTATCAGTTTACTTTAGATTTCTGATTCACTTTGAATTAATTTTTACAGAAGGCCTGAGGTTGAGTTTTTTTTTTTTTAACCTATGCATGTGCAATTGTTTCAACATCATTTGTTTAAAAATTCTATCCTTTCTCCATTGAATTGCCTTTGCACTTTTGCCAAAAATCAGTTGAATATATATTTGTAGATCTCTTTCTGGGTTCCTTATTCCGTGGCATTGATCTCTGTGTTGATACTTCCATCAATCCACATTGTTTTAAAAACTGCAGTTATATTGTAAGCCAGGAGATTGAGACCATCCTGGTCAACATGGTGAAACCCTGTCTCTACTAAAAAAAGATACAAAAAATTAGCTGGGCGTGCTGGCGGACGCCTGTAGTCCCAGCTATTCAGGAGGCTGAGGAAGGAGAATGGCGTGAACCCGAGAAGCGGAGCTTGCAGTGAGCCGGGATTGCACCACTGCACTCCAGCTTGGATGACAGAGCGAGACTGTCTCAAAAATAAATAAATGAATGAATGAATAAATAAATAAATAAATAAATAAAATTGGCTAATGTAACTCCATTCACTTCACTCTTTCCCTTCAAAATAATTTCAGCCGTTCTTTGCCTTTCCATATAAAATTTACAGTGATCTTGTTTATAACTACAAAAATTTTGGTGAAGTTTTGATATTGTTCTTAATCTATGTATCAATTTTGGTAGCATTGATGTGTTTCCTATGTAAAGACTTGTAATCTACCTACATGGTATTTATCTCCATTTATTTAGACATTCTTTGCTTTCTTTCATCAAGACTTTACAGTTTTTATACATATAGATCCTGTTTTTGTGTTTTGTTAGATTTATACCTATATATTTCCTTTTTTTTTCCAAGTGATTGTAAATGGTATCTACATTAAATTTTTGTTTTTGATATATTACTGACAGTATGAAAATTGTGAATAATTTTTGTGTATTGACCCTCTACCTTGTGGCACAATATCTTCTAGGATAATATCTGAAGTAAGGTGATTGTAAAATAAATCTCTAAATGATAACTTAAGAAAAAGGAGCAACTGTTCAACCAGAGATTAAAACACATACACAAAACTCTAATGATAAATACAATATGGTATTTGCATAGAATAAATAAATACATCTGTAAGACAGAATAGAGAATCCACATTCATGTATATATATGAAAATCCATGTGTGACAAAATTATCATTTCATTCAGATGTCTTGGAGAATTTAACAAAATCATTTCAACTCACTAGTGAAAAGATGGACTTGTTTATATATGACTTTAGAAAATTTGATTAATATTAAAAATTAACTCAGGATTGTATATCCTCAGATATCTTATAGTATGATAAAAATAACTATTAAGACAAAAATATTACAAACATATAGGGTAATATGTTTATAATTTTGGGATTGTAAAGTTTTCAGAGACAAACAACTTGGAAGCCATAACAAACAGCATTATAAGTGAGATCTCTTAAAAATTAAACATTTCTGCAGGGCACGGTGGCTCATGCCTGTAATCCTAGCATACTGTGAGGCCAAGGCAGGTGGATCACCTGAGGTCAGGAGTTCCAGACCAGCCTGGCCGACATGGTGAAACTCCATCTCTACTAAAAATACAAAATACACCATGGAATACTATGCAGCCATAAATAGGATGAGTTTGTGTCCTTTGTAGGGACATGGATGCAGCTGGAAACCATCATTCTTAGCAAACTATCACAAGAACAGAAAACCAAACACCGCATGTTCTCACTCATAGGTGGGAACTGAACAATGAGATCACTTGGACTCGGGAAGGGGAACATCACACACCGGGGCCTATCATGGGGAGCGGGGAGGGGGGAGGGATTGCATTGGGAGTTATACCTGATGTAAATGACGAGTTGATGGGTGCTGACGAGTTGATGGGTGCAGCACAGCAACATGGCACAAGTATACATATATAACAAACTTGCACATTATGCACATGTACCCTAGAACTTAAAGTATAATAATAAAAAATAATTTTAAAAAAATACAAAAATTAGCCAGGTGTAGTGGCACTCACCTGTAATCTCAGCTGCTTGGGAGGCTGAACCAGGAGAATCTCTTGAACCCTGGAGGTGGAGGTTGCAGTGAGCTGAGATCATGCCACTGCACTCTAGCCTGGGCAACAGAGTGAGACTCTTGTCTCAAAAAAAAAAAAAAAAAAATTAAAAAATTTTATTATTCAAGTGCCATGAAACACAATGTTAAAAAAACAAGTAATATCATGAGAAAAAATATTTAAAATAATATAAAATAATACCCACAATATGTAATACTTGTAATTCAGTATTGAAGAAACAAGCAGATTAGAAACGGGAAAAGATACATGAACAACTTACCGAAAATAAACACAATGATTAGCATGAATCGTTTTTAGTTAGTAGTCAATAAATTGATTTGTTTTTTTACTATCAGATTGTCAAAAATGTGGCCAAAAACCTGAGGCTACCTAGTGAGGATGTTAGAGAGAGGATAAGAGTATTCCTAAAAATGACTCTTGGAATATAAATTGATAGAGCCTTTTCATGCAGGAGCCAATATAAGAAAACAAAATAAGAAAATATAATCTAACAGAAAACAGGAAAAAAGTTGAAGAAGCAAACAAAACTAAAATGGCAGAAATAAAACAAATGTCATTATTATAAAATGTACTAGTTATGTTCCCATTTTAAAGGACAAAGGCCGTCTTTTAATTATTTTCTTTTAGATTAAAGGGTTGAACATTATTCCTCCAGAACTTTGAGTCTATTGTTCTGAAGTTTTCTGAGACTTGGTATTGACGCTAGAATGGTGATGGTCTGATTTTGGTTCTTTTGTATGTGAATTACCCTTTTCTTTAGAAAAGTAATCGTTGATGTGGTGCACTGTATGAAGACATGCTAATATGTGGGCCTTTTTTGTTTAATTAATCGTGCTTATTTATTAGTCAGCTGTTTTAATTTGAGGGATTCTTCGTTAAGTCTGAGATTATTCTGAATTACTTTGATTTTTCTTAATTTCTTCTCTTATCACACTAGTAGCCCCACCTAAGACATTTATGTGATGAGCATTCGTATTTGTTTTCTATTACCTTTATTTTATGTTTATTTGTATTTTTGCTCTATGCTCTCGAAAACTTTTTCACATTTTATTTTTCTTTCTTTTTTTCTTGCTTCTTAAAAAAAGATTTCTCTGTTTTCTCATATAAATGTATTCCTTTTTGTACTTCTTGAATTTTATTTCGGTGGGGCCTTTGTAGACACATAAGGTGGGGTTTCAGGAGAGACATTAGGAACTCAGTCCCTATGTTTTAGGAATTGAGTCTCCATATTCAACCAGGCAAATTTTACCTATTGAGAAATAAATGAATGTTCAGATTCTCCAAAGAATTAGTTGAACGCATGAGTGAGACTTAGATATAATTTGCAAACTCCCAATAGAGAGGATAATCAATTTAGATAGCAAAATCAAAACAAGATTTTCCAGGTTATGATAAATTTAATTCAGTTCAAGTAATATTTTTCAATCTATTTGAAGTACTTTGTTTTTTACTTTGAGCAGTCTGTGAAATTAAACTGAACACCCTTTGATTCTGCCGTATAATGTTTCCAGAGTAAGTTTTATCCTGGTGTTCACTAACAACCCAGCAGATCCTACACAGTACAGTTTCTCTGCAGTAATTTCGCCAAATGTCACTCATTCCTTTCTGACCTCTCATCTCTCACTCATCCTTTATTCGTGGGATTTTGAAGACATTAATGGAATAGAAACAGGTTCCAGCTTTCATCTTATTCGTCTCCTGCACACCGTGTACAATCTGGCCATGCAGCCTGCTATTCTCTGTGCACATCTTGAGCGCTTTGACCTCCATGCTATTGTCCTCTAGAATCCATTTCCTCATTCTATTCTATAATCAACACCAATTGGGGTAGTTGCTCTGCTTACAAAGGCATTCCCAATGACTATGTCGTCCCTACACTGGCCACTTTTTACTGATACACACTGTGCCAATTTGATTCTCTCTACAGATAATTTGAACAAAGGAACAGAGAGGTCTATTTGTGAAATGCAGCTGAAAATTAGTTATTTCTTGCTTGCATCCTAGAGAGAAGAGTTATATGCTTCTTTTGCTAGCATTTTCAGAGAGGCCCTGGTTCCTGAATTTCCTCAGGTTTGATACTGAAATTCCGCTTTATGAATCTTTCCAACAAATCCTACCTTTTCCTTAACAGAACCATTAAGAGATGTTTTTATTTTCCCTGCTTTCAGGTACATGCCATGAAGGAGTTTTAACCTAACTTAAATCCCATCTCCTCAGGTCCATCTTTGCTTGCCTTTTTTTTTTTTTTTTTTTTTTTAATGTTTTATTCACTTATTTATTTATTTATTTATTTTTTTACTTTTAAGTTCAAGTGTACAAGCGAGGTTTGTTACATAGGTAAATATGTATCACAGGGGTTGTTGTATAGATGATTTCATCTCCCAGGTGTTAAGCTTAGTAGCCATTAGTTATTTTTCCTGATCCTCTCTTTCCTTCCTCTGAAAGACCCCAGTGTGTGTTGTTCCCTTCTCTTTGCCCATGTGTTCTCATCATTTAGCTCCCTCTTGCAAGTAGAACATGTGGTATTTGGTTTTCTGTTCCTGTGTTAGTTTGCTAAGGATAATGGCCTCTAGCTCTATCCATATCTCTCAAAGCACATGATCTCATTCTTTTCTGATGGCTGCATAGTATTCCATAGTGTTTATGTACCACATTTTTTAAATCCAATCTATCACTAATGAGCATTTAGGTTGATTTCATGTCTCTGCTATTGTGAATAGCGCTGCAGTGAACATATGTGTGCATGTGTATTTATAATAGAATAATTTATATTATTTTGGTTATATACCCAGTAATGGGATTGCTGGGTCAAATGGTAGTTTTGTCTTTAGATTTTTGAGGAATCTCCACACTGTCTTCCACAATATTTGAACTAATTTACTTGCTTGCTTTTTAAGGGCAGGTTTAAAGTCTTTCTCTACAAGGAAACTTCATGGCCTTATCCAACTAGAAGGCTTTTCTCTCTCATCCTCTGCTATCTCACAGTCTCTTGCCTTTACCTCTCTCATGGCAATCACCTCTCATACCTTGACCGAAGTATACTTACAGTGACAAACATCACCATATAGGAGAATAGCTATTCCTTAAGGGCATAGTCTCCATTTTGTTTTTCTCTACAATACCTTGCACATAGCAAATGATCAGTAAGAATCAGTTTGATTTATTAATTTACATGTTTAAAAAGGGCTTCACTGATTTGGCAGAAGACACTAGAAGAGTCATTGGTTCAGAGACCATTTTCTTAGTAGAAGCTACTACTTTGTATGTGTCCTGTCTGTACTATCTCATGTTGTCCTCCTGTTATGGACTGAAAGTCTATGTCCCCTTAAAATTTATTTATTGAAATCTTAATTTCCAATGTGGTATTATTTGAAGGAGGAGCCTTTGAGAGGCAATTAAGTCATGAGTGTAGAGCCCTTGTGAATGAGATTAGTGTCCTTGTAAGAAGAGACCAGAGGACTAGCTCACTATTTTTTTCTGCCATGTGAGTATAAAAGGAGAAGTCAGCAGAGGGCCCTCAGCAGAACCCAGCCATGCTAGAAACCTGGTGTTGAACTTCTAGCCTCCAAAACTGTGAGAAATACATTTCTGTTATAAGCCACTCAGTCTATGGTACTTTGTTATAGCAGCATGAACAAATAACACCTAACCATTGCTGCAAAGTAGATAATATTATGCTCACTCTCCAGATAAGAAAAATAAAGTTTAGAGAAGGGGAAACAGTTTGTCCAAGGTTGCATATTGATTCATAAGTGGAGCTGAGTTTGAACCTCTGTTATTGCAAGATAGAAGATGTTGTGAAAAGAGTCACTGAGACAATTCCCAGTGGGAATATGCAAATGCTAGAAGAAAATATTCTTATTTATCCAACACCTGGGAATAAAGAGAAGCAGTTATTTTTAGGCCTGAATCATTAACGGTGTCAGCATGAGCATCACCAGCCATTTGTGTGTTTGTGGACCTGTTAGACTCCAGGTATTCAGAGTCAGTTAATTACATTTTCAGACCATTCGTGAGAAGAAGGCATTTTTACCCCCATTTTAGAGACTAGAAAGCTGAGACGTACAGAAAAATGCCATGTTATATTTGTACAGAGAGTAACAGAGTAAAAATTCAAATTTAGATCTTGTCTCACTCTTCAATGATTTTTTTTCACCGTGCTGCATTGTGTTGGCAAAAATCTTGTGACTAAAGAGTGATGATTAAAATCATAATCAAAGACGGTAGGTCAATCCTATGTAGACACCTCTAATGAACAAGTCTTCGTGACCCCCAAGTGAGTCCTCTCCTGTATCAGCATGGGAATCTCCTGATCTCTTTTTGAACAACATTTTTATAAAGGATGTACACAAAGATAAAAACAGATTGCTTATGAAGTTTGCTAACAGGCATAATAGGGAGGGATTGGTAGCTCATATGATTAACAAAGGATATGAGATTAAAATAATATTCAGAGGTATGGATGCTGAGGCGAAAACCAAACCAAATAAAACCAAAACGAAAAAACAGTAAAAGTGAAATTGCTCACGAGAAAAGGTTACAAACTCATTTCGTAAGTGCAGGAAGAGACTCCTGACTGGGCAGCTGTTCACTAAAAAATAGCTGAGGGTTTAGCTGATCATGTGCTTTTCACCTACCAGCAAAACAGTGAGGGGTTGAACTGGCACCGCTGGTTCCCACCACTATAGTCCCATGTTTGTGTGCAGTAGACAGGTCTTGGTAAAATCTTCCATCCTTGTGCTCCTTTCGGAGGATTATAGGCAAATCAGAGGCCAGAGAGGTCTGTGCTTGCTCATTTGAGTGCTAGTCCCTCTGCTTGGAAGGTCTTTTCCAGGCCCTACCAGGTGAAGGCAGCTGGTCCTGCAAGTCTACCCTTAAACATTTTCTTTTGTATGAAGACTTCCTTGTTATCTCTGGGTAGAAGGTGCTGCTATGAAAAGAATGACCACAGGCTGAATTGGTGGGAGTGTAGCTCTCCCCACTATGCAGGGAGTCCTGTTTGCTGGATTCCCTAGTCCACACCTCATGCCTCATAACCTATGAGGCACTTTGCAAGCGTTTTAGGTCATTCTCATTATGTAACTGAGCAAAACATTTTCCGCATATTTACTTAACACCTAGTATCTCAACTTATCAGCAAGGAAAGCTCAACACTTTGTTTATATTTGGGGCTTTAAACCACTCTTTATCCCTGTAACATAGTAAAAGGTGAGCATTCTCTCGGTGTGCTACAATGCTCCCTTTCAGATCAATGCAATCAGAGCTGTGTCAAATAGTATATTGTGAAATATTGGATTTCACAGAAAGACAGAGGTTCAATTTATTTTTTTGTCGGCATGCCCATCTAATCAGAAGAATAGACCCACCACAGGTTTTTCTTTAGACATGATACCTAAGGAAGATGAAAGTGCAATTATATTCTGCTGTTGTGTGGCCATTTGAAAGGAGCTAATGCAGGTGTTTGAGATAGAAACTTGGAGACAATGGATGCCTCGCAAACAATGAGTTGTGGGACATGGAGCTAGTGAGAGAGGGATGGGCATTTTTAAAATGATGACAAGCAACAATAGGCTTGGGAGTCATTTCAAGTGTCTGTCAGGCGTCAGTCAAACAATAATTCTCTGTTTGTTTGTTGGGAGCCAGTGAACTTACTGAGAGAACACTTTCAACTCGACTGAACATAATTGCTTCCTGAAAATAGATTCTGATGAGTGAATTGAGACTACTCCCTTCTAGCTGTAGCCTTTTAGTTTTTTAGTTTACAAAGCACTTTCCCACACACCATCTCAAGGTTTCTCACACCTGTTTTGACCTCTATGCTAGGTGCTGGCAATGCGATGTTGAGAAAAGCAGAGCGATTTATGCTCTTGGGAAGGTAATAGTACAATGGGACAGACAGACATTAAGCAAATCATCCCATAAGCAAGTATGCCATTGAAATCCTTTTTCTTACACCAGTAGTTTCTGTTTTAATTTTTAAATTCAGTCCATTCAAGGTGCTTCTGAGGCAGCTGTGGGCAAAAGGGGCTTGAAGGAAATGTCTTGTCCCCATCCTGTTTCAATTAATAGCACTCAGATTTTGTTTGATTGGTGTTTGTAGTAAGCTTTTCCTCGGAAAATAAACTTTATTGCACACAGAAAGCCAAGACTGCTGCACTCTACATTCAGGAAAATGAGTAATGTGCTATGTGACAGAATAATTTATTTTTCAGGAGGTGTCACTGCTTCTAGGCATAGCACCTTTGTGTTTATCTTCTTGAATCCAGTGTATGTATTTACCTGGAGGGAGTTTCTAAGTCTTTTTATTGAGGGAAGGTTCATTCTGTCAGATTCCTACATGGGGCTCCAGCAGGGTGTCAGTGTATGACAGCCACTTGGCTCACCAGTGTCATATGGACCCACCTGTTAGGGCTCCTGCAGCCTTCACTCGTCGCTAGATACCTAGGGTGCCATTTCTGCTTAGAAGAGGTAGCTGACCTTTGCAAGACAGGCCTACCCTCTTTATAAATCACTATGCAAGTCTGATTGCCTTTTCAAAGGTCAGCCTTATTATCTTGGCCTTTGGCTGATCTGACCCTTGGCTTCCCTCGGGACTTTTCTTCGGGGTCAGTTGCAGGGGTTAATTAGCAGAGGGAGAGGATAATCACGCTCACCAGGCCTTTGGCTTCAGCGTGTCCCCCAGGATTGTCACAGCCACTCTGAAGAGGAAGTGCATAGTGGAAACAGCAAACTCCTTTGCTTCCCCTACTCTCACCCTGATCAGTCCCTGCTGTGATACCACAAACATTTAAAGGATTTCATCTGAGAAAATTGAGGACCCCTCTTTAGTGTCACTGTTTTGCAGAATTTCAACTCTGCAGAAAAATCTTAACATCCATTTGGGCAAATTTGGACAACTCATGAGATCTCACTGGACCTTTTCCCTTATCTGCAGAATGGGTGGGTGGGCCAGGTAGGCCCTGAGCTAGCCACACCAGTGGGAAGACTCAGAGGCTTTTTGGCATAAAGGTTAACAATCATAATTAAAATCGTATCTTCAATTTAATGCCTTGAATATATCCTACTTAGACTCTTAGACTATTAGTCTCTTTACCTACAAGTTCCAGCTATAACTCTTCCTGTTAGGAAAATCAAGTGAGATGATATGTATGGGTTCACCCTCATTCTCACATCAGCAGCAATGCTCTGGTTCTTAACTTCTTTTACCTGTCCTTGTTACCCTCTTCCTCCATCATTTACTATTTCTCTCCTCTTACTTTCAATCATTCTGCAATCCTTCCATCCTCTTTCAGTTCCCTAAAAATTTTGCATTTAGAACCTGCATTACATGATACAACTTATGACTCATGGGTCATTCCTTCCTACCATCAATCATTCACCATCAATGTACTGAACATCTTCTAAATGCAGAATCCTGCAACAAGTCTGGGGATACTATAAGACAGTAAGAAGTACTACCCTCAATGACTTAATAGTCTTCTAGGAAGGCCAGCTTCCAGGATGTTGTTTCAACAACAAGCGAAAACATTTGATAGCATATTTAGTAAAGGGAACCTATTATAATTTATAGATTGAGATTGAAATGAGTCAGTCCACACTAAATAAACACGTATCTACTCGGTTCCAACTATGTACAATGTTCTAGGCGATGGTCATTCAGCAGTTAACAAAGCAGACAAAATGCCCTGCACCCTTGAAAGTTATATTCTGTTGTTCACATGTCCCTGGGTTGTGGAAAGTGAGATGAAGCATGGAAGAGATGAAGTGAGAGTTTACCTGGTATTCGGAGTGTACTGGATTCCAGATATGGCCACAGAGGGTTGCAAAGCCAGATCACATGAGGCCCTTGCAGGGCCTCTTTCAATTAATTACGACTTAAGACTATGTATCATTTGGAAACCATTTTTGAATTTACTCTGAAATTATCATGGAGGAGAGTGACTGCTGTACTGAAGAGTAACCCTGGTAGAATAACCCATGTGGAAATTCATTTTGAAGTTTGAAATGAGACTTTTCCTGTCCTGTCTCAACTCCTCTGGGCCACTGGGACTTTTCTTACTGTGACAATAAAATTTAGTAACTCACCATGTTTTTTCTTTTTGCTCTTGCTGCAAGAAAGGGTGGGGACAAATTAGATATTAATATTTTTACTTAAATTATTTGCTTCCTATTCATTTATTTTTTTTTCACATCACTACATAAATACCCTTTTTGAGGTGGTTTAGTCTACTTTCAAAATATGGATTCTGATTAGAAGACTGTCAAAAATGCTAACTCAGAATTACCTGCTGTTATTATCACTTTTTTTTTTTTTTTTTTACTACATCTCAAATAGCATATAATGCCAAAAACAATAACAGGGACCGAGAGGGTAGATTTCTCTCTTGCATGAAGGTTTGACATCTGTCATTGTTTATATTTTTACTTTCATCTCTCTACCAGCTTAATTTCTTT
The DNA here is from genome assembly GCF_003255815.1 of Theropithecus gelada. Classification (NCBI taxonomy): domain Eukaryota; kingdom Metazoa; phylum Chordata; class Mammalia; order Primates; family Cercopithecidae; genus Theropithecus; species Theropithecus gelada. The sequence goes on along the minus strand of NC_037672.1, from coordinate 13,469,831 downwards.
AATTGTTTATGCTCCTTTCTCCCTGCTAACTATGTCTGACCTATGGCTTTGTCTACCTACCATCTCTTATGCCTACCATCCCTGCTAACTATGTCTGACCTATGGCTTTCTCCCTGCTAACTATGTCTGACCTATGGCTTTGTCTACCTACCATCTCTTATGCTTTCTACTGGTAATTCTAGATACAGTATTTTTTATTTTTATTTTTTGCTTTTTCCCATATTACCATTTACATTTGTTTTTCTTTTTTCCTATTATAATTAATAAGTGGATCACCTATGTTGGTTAATTTTACATGTCAACTTGACTGGGCTAAGGGATGCTCTGTTAACTGGTAGTTAACTGGTAGTTATTTCTGGGTATGTCTGTTAGAGTGTTTCAGGAAGAGATTAGCATTTGAATCAGTAAACTGAGTGAAAAAGATCCACCTTCACCAATGTGAGGGACATCATCATACTATCCAATGAGGGGTCTAACAGAACAAAAAAGATGAAGGAAGGATAAATCTTTTGTCTCTTCTTGAGCTGGGATATCCATCTTCTGTCCTTGGACACCAGCGTCCCAGTTCCAGGCCTCTAGACTTGAACTGGGACTGACATCACTGTCTGCTTTGATTCTCAGGCCTTTGGACTTGATCTAGAACTACATTACCAGCTTTTCTGAACCTTCAGAGTGCAGACAGCAGATGGTGGGACTTCTCTACCTCTGTAATTGTGTGAACTATCTTTCAGAATTAACAGAATTATCCATCAATCTATCTCACCTATATTTAAATGTACTGTTGGTTCTGTTTATCTGAAGAACACTGATTAATACAGCATTTGATTGAATCATTTTCTAAATTCCAGGCCATAAGTCATACTTTGAATGTCATTGAATATTCTGGCTATGGGTCAGATGCCTAAGCTGGTCTATATGGCTGTGGCTAGCTGAGATGAAGCTATGTGGTACCAAATACAGTGGCTATTTCTCACCACAGATGGAGAAAGTATATTTAGAAGAAGGGTTGGGAGGCCGAGGTGGGTGGATCACGAGGTCAGGAGATCGAGACCATCCTGGCTAACACAATGAAACAAAAAAATACAAACAAAAACAAAAACAAAAACCAGGCATGGTGGCGGATCCCTATAGTCCCAGCTACTTGGGAGGTTGAGGCAGGAAAAAGAAAAGAAAAGGAGGGAAGGGTGGAGCAGGAACAATTACATCCCTAATTAGGTGTCTTTCCTGGTACAGGCCAGGGGGATGGGTGGATAATGTTGATATGCCTGCCCCTCCACACTGTGATGCTCTGGCATGGGCTGTGCAATCTGCCTAGGATTTTGAGCACCCTTTCTTCTCACAGCTACTTCTTTCAGTTTCCTCCCATGCCGATCTCCTGCTCATTTTGAGACCCAGTCCGTTCATCACTGGTCAAGGACGGATTTCTCTACTTCTGTCCCTATGCAGAAGCCTTCCACTCCAATCTCAAAGAATCCTGTGCTTTTCTCTGTTCTAACATTTTGCCATTTTATTAGATTTGCCTTTTTCCTTATTTGGCTCTACTACGTCCTAACAACCTGAACAGCGTTAACCTATCATTTCTGTACTTCTAGCTCCTGAACCAGTGTCTAGCCTGTAGTAGGATACCCCGTAAGAAGGAGGCAAGGGATTGGGACTGTCCTTTTTCTATCCTGAATCAGGATAAGAACCCTTATTCTGGAGCAGGGATAAAGCAGATGCTCCAACATAAGTACAGTCATACTCCAGAGCATTTGTACAGTCATACTCCAGACATGTGTATAGCTGTACTCCAGAATATCTGTGCAGCCACACTCCAGATAAAGAGTAAAAAGTTCCAGCCCCCACACTGAGATCACAACCAAGTGTTCCTTTCCATGGGAAGGGCTTCTTAAAATGTCTTTCTTTTCCATTCTGTTCCAGTCTCTACTTTGGACCTGTCCTTTGTGTCAACTTGTCCCATGCTTATCATCTAATAACATCTGTTCTCTTCTTTAACCCTTATTGGCCTCATATTTAAATCCAACCCTTGCTTTTTACTTGAAGTCTCCTGACACAAACTGTGAGGTATTTTGTTTTTATTTTTTATGATTTGGGTACTCAGAATTTTATGTGTATGAGAACCAGCTCCACTTCTCTGTAAGTGACTGTGAACAAGTTACTTAATTTCCTCATCTCTAAAGTAAGAAATCACAAGCCCTTCTCCGGCCACTTAAAGAGCTTCTAATACTATTCAATGAGATAAGCACTAAAGAGATTTTCCTAAGCCCTTTGCAATTTTTCTTTAACTTTTATGTTAAGTTCAGGGGTACAAGTACAGGTTTGTTACATACGTAAACTTGTGTCATGGAAGTTTGTTGTACAGATTATTTCATCACGAAGGTATGAAGCCTAGTACCCATTAGTTATTTTTCCTGGTCCTCTGCCTCCTCCCAACCTCCACCCTCCAAAAGGCTCCAGTATGTATTGCTCCCCTCTCTGTGTCCATGTGTTCTCATCACTTAGCTCCCACTTATAAGTGAAAACATGGAGTGTTTGGTGTTCTGTTCCTGTGTTAGTTTGCTAAAGATAATGGCCTTCGGCTCCGATCATGTCCCTGCAAATATTAATGACAATTACTATTCAACATTTATTTTCTGGTTTCATTCATCTTCAATCTTCTTGGCTTATTAACATAATTATCTTGGCAATATAGCTTCCTGAAACTGTGTGAACTCAATTTAATAAATATTGATCTCTTGCGATATTGACTTTATTGAACACTTACTATTCCCTGGAGGCTACACAAATTACATCATTGAAATCAGACAGAAAGAACTTGAGAAAAATATTTTTATTTACCTTTGCCTGCATATAATTGTATTGAGGCTTACAGATGTTTAATAACTTGATCCAAGTTTCACATCAAAGTTGTAGAGTTAAGATTTAAACTCAGATCTCAATGACTCCAAAGTCGATGCACTTAGCTGTTATTCTTTTCCACCCTTTATGTCCTGTGGCCCCAAATGAATCACTTTTGTATCTAACTAATTTTCTCTCACAATCTTTTTCAAACATTATTTTGGAAACTCTTCTGAAATTCTTATCAAATTAATGGAGAGATTTGCACTAATACTCACATAGCACTCAATGAACCTGCCTGTGGGCTCTATGTTCCTTGATTGGTGACTCATTTTCTCCCTATAATTTTAGTTTCACTTGTCATTCTATCTAATTGAATTCTAAGCTTCTTAGGAAAGATTGGGAGTGATATATGTATACTGTGTTTCTCACCTAGTTCATTTTTAGTCATAAATTGATGTAAAAAGGTCATTACACTGTAATATGAGGATTAGAAGTTTATTATATATCACAATGTTCAATTTCCAAATACAGAATCTTTCATTCATTTCTCCCAGGCAGCAAAAACCATCAACTCAGAAAATGGATACTGAAACTTTTGGGTTGTGAGAGGATTGAGAAAGCCCCTAATCCAGACTTTTTATTTTGGAGGGGAGAAGATGGAGGCCCAAATCAGGAAAATAACTGGTCTTAAAGAGCTAGAGTATCAGCTATGGATTTTGATTGCTTCAAGTTCTCATCTTTTATATGACTCTTTATTGTGCATTTAAGAATGGCAACATGGAAGCATGAAAACAAGAAGAGACTAGAAGTGAGGAAAACAAATTCTGGGTCTTCCTCTGTGCACCTGCTGTTTGGTGCTGGGTGTGGTACTTCATGCTTATTTAGCTGCCCTGAACATACAAAACAGTGGCTCATGTTCAGGTGATCATATTATTATCTAGAATATAAAGGCTTGGAAATTCTGTTCTCTGAGGTTTGCACTATGTGCTACACAGTGGAGAACATGGCATAAAAGACACAGTGTGTATTTTGAACAGTTTCATAAAGAATTCCATGCCGATCATACACACATACACTTGCACAGATACACAAACACACACTTCATGAAGCCGAGAATAACACACCAATTTTGCGTTGGAATCCATGAAAATGGTAACTCATGTTGTACAAATTCAGAGGTAGGGACATCATTACAAGTGGCATGGTTTTTATGATAAAATCAAAGTTTTGAACTAGGCTTTTATGGACCACATAGAAAAGAATGGGGGCAGTGACCCCAACAGAAAGTACAGCACCTTCAAATGGAGAGAAGTGGTTATCACATAGGCCATCACATGACTGGTATGAAAGCCAATTCTCATCATGGTGATTAAACTTTTTGAAAAGAAACAGTAACTTTGATTCCTTTGTTCAACAAATATGTACGAAGTTCTTATTGTGTGTGGGGCCCAGTGATAAACTGCAAGATACAGGGTTTGCAGGGCAGACATAGCCCTTGTCTGTATTTTTTGCTACAAGAGAACCACTAATTATAAATGATTAAAACCTAGATGAGATAAGCATCATCAAGCAAAAGCCCCAAAACTGGAAGTGAAAACAGGCGATCCAATCAAGCTGTTGTCTGAAATATCTGCCACACTACCTACCATCTCCTTTACCTCCGCTTTCTTTTTTCTTTTTTTTTCCCGTTGGATGATTTCAATTTTATTTAGATACACTAAAGGAACAAAGCACAACAATAACAAGTCTTAGTCAAAATTTCTGTAAATGTACTTTTGTGTGTGTGTGTGTGTGTGTGTGTGTGTGTGTGTGTGTTTTCATGTATATACTTTAAGTTCTAGGGTACATGTGCACAACGTGCAGGTTTGTTACATATGTATACATGTGCCATGTTGGTGTGCTGCACCCATCAACTCGTCATTTACATCAGTTATAACTCCCAATGCCATCCCTTCCCCTTCCCCACTCCTCATAATAGGCCCTGGTGTGTGATGTTCCCCTTCCTATGTCCAAGTGTTCTCATTGTTCAATTCCCACCTATGAGTGAGAACATGGGTGTTTGGTTTTCTGTTCTTGTGATAGTTTGCACAGAATGATGGTTTCATGCTTCATCCATGTTCCTACAAAGGACACAAACTCATCCTTTTTTATGGCTGCATAGTATTCCATGGTGTATATGTGCCACATTTTCTTAATCCAGTCTGTCACTGATGGACATTTGAATTGATTCCAAGTCTTTGCTATTGTGAATAGTACCGCAATAAACATATGTGTGCATGTGTCTTTATAGCAGCATGATTTATAATCCTTTGGGTATATACCCAGTAATGGGATGGCTGGGTCATATGGTATTTCTAGTTCTAGATCCTTGAGGAATTGCCACACTGTTTTCCACAATGGTTGAACTAGTTTACAATCCCACCAACAGTGTAAAAGTGTTCCTATTTCTCCATATCCTCTCCAGCACCTGTTATTTCCTGACTTTTTAATGATTGCCATTCTAACTGGTGTGAGATGGTATCTCTTTGTGGTTTTGATTTGCATTTCTCTGATGGTCAGTGATGACGAGCATTTTTTCATGTGTCTGTTGGCTATATGCATGTCTTCTTTTGAGAAATGTCTGTTCATATCCTTTGCCCACTTTTTGATGGGGTTGTTTGTTTTTTTCTTGTAAATTTGTTTGAGTTCTTTGTAGGTTCTGGATATTAGCCCTTTGTCAGATGAGTAGATTGCAAAAATTTTCTCCCATTCTGTAGGTTGCCTGTTCACTCTGATGATAGTTTCTTTTGCTGTGCAGAAACTCTTTAATTTAATTAGATTCCATTTCTGCTTTCTTTAATGCTCAGAGATAGTCACTGCCCTGCAATGCCATGTAGTCTTGGTGTATGGCTGTTCAACTGCATCTTTCGCTTCTACTGTGTTTAAACTTATAGAGACCAAGGATGATACCTGTACTCCTAGTGCTGAACCCAGAGCTTGGCATATACTGGGCAGAGAGAGGGAATGAATGATCATCTTTCCTCCTTTTTAAAGAGCACATTGCTACTCATAGCTCTTCTCTAAGTGTATTGCCGTGATGCTTCCAATGCTTTAGTGAACTATCAGGGTAGAATGAGTTCATATAGGGGCCAGCCTTCTTTGTCCTGATACTATGTGTGTGTATGTGTATATATATATGTGTGTGTGTGTATGTGTGTGTGTGTGTGTGTGTGTGTGTGTGTGTGTGTATATATATATATATATATATATATATATATAGTTGCTTAGCAATTTTGTGGTGGAAATGTTACTTTGTCTACAGGCAAACAACAAGCTCTGTTTGAAAGAAGAGCAATAGTATAATTTACACATTTATGCATGGGGCTGCATCAGACAGTGGCATCAGTAACTGGAAAGAGGGGTGGAGAAGCAAGAGGTATCTGAGAGTCGTCCATTCTTGTTTTGTTTTTGTTTGTTTGTTTGTTTTTGAGACTGAGTTTCACTCTTTTTGCCCAGGCTGGAGTGTAGTGGTGCGATCTCGGCTCACTGCAACCTCTGCCTCCCAGGTTCAAGTGATTCTCCTGCCTCAGCATCCCGAGTACCTGGGATTACAGGTGAGTGCCACCATACTCAGCTAATTTTTTGTATTTTTTAGTAGAGATGGGGTTTCACCATGTCGGCTAGGTTGGTCTCGAACTCCTGACCTCAGGTGATCTACCCGCCTCAGCCTCCCAAAGTGCTGGGATTACAGGGGTGAGCCACCTCACCCAGCCCCCGATTTTTGTTTTGGAATGTTGCGTTGCCATTCCTTTTTCCTAACTCAAATATTACGTTTGCAATGGAGAATGGATAGGATTTCAGAGGAGGATTAAGTAAATAAGTTGTATTAAAATGACAAAATAGGTAAATAGAATATAATGTGGAATGAAATGTAAATTGGATTTAGGCAAACACTTTTATACCGCCTTACCACCCAACCCTATCCAACTGCTTCAGATTCCTACAGTGGCTTCCGTGCATGGTTCTATTACATGGTGCCACTCAAGGGCATTTGATGTTTTCTCTCTCTGGAAATTCATTTGCATTTAAATGATTTGAAATAATCATAAAAGCCAAGTGCTATGAAGTTTGAAATTAGTTACTGTCTATAAATTGCAATGCCATTAAAAGATGATTGTGGAGAGCTTTGCTGTCTCAAATGTAGGCAGATTAAAATCTAACAAAGTACACCTTGTTACAGACCTGTAAAGAATGATGGGATATAGAGTTAAATTGATTTATTCTCCTACTTGTGCCTATAAACTCAATGCACTTGAATTTATTCTCAGAGTAACAAACTTTTTTTTATCTGGCCTATATCTATGCTTTTTAAATCTATGGCTGTTTTATAGAAGTTGCTAAATTTTATTCTTATCCTTTAATGAAAAATGAAAAGAGGGGAACTGGGTTGCATTTTCCTTTCAAACCAGATAATCTGGGCAGCATGTTTTGGAAGAGAAGCTTAAAAATCAGTAGGTGCATGTTTGAAGGGCCACACTGTCCATCCTGAAAGACCTATACAACAGTATTGCAGTCACTATAAGCGCAGGTGCAGAAATCAGGTATTTTGGGTTCATATGACAGTTCTGACAATTACTTAGCTGTGTGACCCTGAGTAAGTTTCTTAATCTTTCTGATTCCAACTTGAGAATGACAGCAACAATATCTATATTAGGATTATTTAGAATTATGATGAGAGTAGAAAGAAATAATGCACTTAAGCTTCTAGAGCCTTGAGCATGGTAAATATTCAACAAGTGTTGGTTATTTTTTTACAAGGAATATTCAAAGTGCTCCATCCTTTGTCTCTCAGTATCAATTCTGGAGATGGTTTTTGCCCATGTCCTCAAAATTATTTGATACTTCTTCCATTACAAAGTACAGTTTATGTTCCTTCCCATAGAATCCAGTCTTTTGATTTTTGACTAATAGAACACAAAGGAAATGATACCATGCCAGTTTCCAGGCTCAAGGTGAAAGGAAATGACAGTTTCTGTTTCCTTGCTCTTGGAATGCTCATTTTTGAAACACAGCCACCATGCTATGAGGAAGCTCAGGTCACCCTAGGAGTGGCCCCTGTTCAGAGATGCTAATAGCTAGCTGTGTTAGTTTGATACAACTGCCGAAATAAAGTAGCACAAACTGGATGGGTCAGACAACACAAATTTGCCTCACAGTTCGGAGGCTAGAAGTTTGAGATCAAGGCTTGGTGAGTGTTGGCTCCTTGTGAGGACCGTGAAGGAAACATCTGATCCAGGCTTTGCTCCTTGGCTTCTCAATGGCTATCTTCCTCCTGTGTCTTTACAGTCTTTCCTCTGGACTTGTCTGTTTCCAAATTTTCCCTTCATGTAAGGACACCAGTCATATGGGATTAGGACCAACCCTAATGACTTTATTTTAACTTGATTACCTATATAGAATCCTGATAATCAAAGGTCACCTTTTGAGGTACTGGGGAGGATAGGACTTCAACATATGAATTTTGGGGGGATACAGTTAAACCCATAACATGAGCACTTACTTGCCAGTCATGTCAAGATGCGTGGGCATCTGACCCATAGGCAGAATATTCAGTGACATCCAAAGTATGACTTATGGCCTGGAATTAAAAAATGATTCAATCAAATGCTGTATTAATCAGTGTTCTTCAGAGAAACAGAACCAATAGTACATTTAAATATAGGTAAGATAGATTGATGGATAGATGTTAATTCTGAAAGATGGCTCACACAATTATAGAGGCAGCTTATTCTCTAGCTCCCATAATATTGCATGACCCTTCGCAAATTGCTGATTCACAAGGAAAATAAGTGGCTGTTGTTGCTTTAAACCATTACATTTGGTATGGGCTGTTATGCAGCAATAGGTAATCCAAGCCATGCTCTTCTTTGGGCTAGATACCTATTGCTAATTTTCATGACATAATCTAAGGACTTTGTCTCCAATTGGCCCTTTGTAAATACTTTTTCCTGGATGCCTTAGGTAGGACTTAGTTCTGGCCCCCAAGAACCAAACCCTAGATCCATATAACATACAGATAGGAAAAACTACACAACCTGCACTTTGTGCTCCTTCACTACAAAAATTAGAGTTTGGATACCTTGGCATAAATCTGAAAAGATCCTTAAGGTCATTTAAAGGTACAACTTGGCTTGTTACAGGTGGTGGACATGAGAGAAGTATGAAGCAGACAGGATATCAGAGAAGAAGTGGGATTAAGATGCATTTGCAAAAGTGGTCACTGCTGCTTCTGCCCTTTGCTATCCTAATGTCTACTAGAGCCTTTTCACATAACTAGCCTGTTATGTGATCCACCCCCAGGAAGACGACCTCCAATGACATTAGGATGAAGCCTCCTCTTGTAATTTTTCATCACCTTATTTCTTTGCTTCTTACCAATTCTCCCTCCACTTAAATATTTTCCTTAGGAAAATGAGGCCATGTTTGTGTCCCCAAACAAGAGTGAAGATAATCTCTCCTATCTGAGAAAACCAGGAGTGGAGGAATCCAGTGAGAAATCTGGCCAAGGTATTTAGAGAGTTCTGGGATGAAGCTGAGGGGATCAAGATTATACATCAAGTTCAAAGGATGGGACTAGATTCAAACTGGGAGAAAAAGGGCTAGGGGCTGATTTCTCCTCCACTCTCTGATTTTCACTATCATCCTTCCTAGCACAGACACTGAGGAAAAGTGGGAAAATCCAATTAGCTTGGAAGGCCTGGCCTCAGACTCCATGCAGAGAAAATGATGCAGGGACTTTGATTAATTGATTATCTGTGGCTTCCAAGTGTTGGCTCAGCTGCAGGAAATGCCACAGAGACTCTAAGATTGAGGATTGTGGATGAGTTTAACACATTTAGCAGAATAGAGCACCCTACTGTTACTGATTAGAAGATATACCTTTGAAACTATAGAATATGTTTCTGCAAAAATACATATTCCTAACTTCACAGGGGAAAGGATCATGTATGAGAAAAATTATTAGGGTGACTCACAGGAGTAAGATTTGTATGATTAACAGCACCACAGAAATTAAGAGAGAATAAGGTAATGTTCTGCTTACGTCGATCACCTTAGGACAACCAATGAATTCATCCAGACTTAAAACCTTCCTCTTTGCAAAGAACAAGTTGACTGTATAATGTCAAAACCCCTAATTTAATCTCTACTTAAAAGATATAAGTTCAAGTGCCAACCTTGCATCCTGGAGATGAAGCCAACTTGATCATGGTGAATAAGCTTTTTGATGTGCTTCTGGATTTGGTTTGCCAGTATTTTACCGAGAATTTTTGCCTCAATGTTCATCAGGGATATTGGTATGAAATTTTATGTTTTTGTGGTACCTCTGCCAGATTTTGGTATCAGGATGATACTAGCCATATAATGAGTTAGGGAGGAGTCCCTCCTTTTCAATTATCTGGAATAGTTTCAGTAGAAATGGGTCCAGCTCCCCTTTGTACTTCTGGTAGAATTCAGCTGTAACTCTGTCTGGTCCTGGACTTTTGTTGGTGGTGGTGGTGGTGGTAGGGTATTTATTACTGCCTCGTTTCAGAACTTGTTATTTGTCTATTTAGGGATTCAATTTCTTCCTTGTTCAGTCTTGAATAGCTAATGGATGCTAGGCTTAATACCTAGGTAATGGGTTGATCCGTGCAGCAAATCACCATGGCACACATTTACCTATGAAACTAACATGCACATCCTGCACATGTACCCTGGAACTTAAAAGTTGATAAAAAAAAAGTTATATGTTCAGACCACCATTACTTATGTAGAGAACTTGCATAGAATTTTATTTTCCCCAGCATTTTATTTTATCTAAGTGATCTGCCCCCAATTTAAGATGTAGCAATTGCTTCTGTACCTGAAGAGCAGAAAAGATTTCCATTTTGATTTGGTAGTTTGGGACTGCAAAGTTCATTATGAGAACTGAACTTAAGGGATTTGCGTGCCAACAGATGCCATGATTATACTGCATATTTACATACCTATGGGTCTTCCTTAAACATGTGAACTTCTGTGTGATGGAATAAGCTGGGGATAAAACAAAAAGTAACCAATAATCAAATGCCGTTTCTCTAATGATGCAACAGAATAAAATGTAAATTCCTGATAATTGGCTACACAGTGTCCATTTCCATTTATCAAAGACCTGGTGCCATATAAACATGCATGGGAATAAAAGGGGTGTTTTGAAGATGACCTTGTGGCATTGACATCAGAGAGAAATAAAACAAGAGCTTAAATGTCAATTGTTTAGTGAGTAGTTAGATATTCCTCCATTAAATATTTGTGATATTTGTAGGCTTGTAGTCAGGGTCAGAAGATTAAGTCATCTGATCATGGTTATAGTCAGGGCTGCAATTATGTGTGGACAATACGTGATTTTGTCATCTGAATTCTTAGCCTCACAATTAAATACTATAAAGTAGAAGCAGTGCACTACTCCAAGATAGCTTCATTCTTCTCCTACAGTGTTGGGGAGAGGATATATGTTAATGGCAAGATATGAAAAAGTAGAATAAGTGCTATGAGAGAAGCATTAAGAATCCATGAAAAAAATGAAATGGATCTGGGTAGGCCTTACAAGATGTAGAGGAATTTTACCACAGCCTAGGAAAAACTATTGTTTCCAACACTTCAAATACAGATTGAAAACTCTTACAAAAGATGACAAGCTCCTAGAACACAGGGCCCGTGATGACCTCACTTTGGTTTCTTACCCATAGCACTGTGTCTGGTTCATAGTAGTTTACATCAGCTGCAATGCTTTTGGCTGCAACTAACAGAAGACTCAATTTAATTGGCTTTGAAAATAAGGGGCATATAAAAAAGAACAAGATCGTATCCTTTGCAGGAACATAGATTGACCTGGAGGCCATCATCCTTAGCAAACTAATGCAGAAACAGAAAACCAAATACTGCATGTTCTTACTTATAAGTGGGAGCTAAATGATGAGAAAAGATGGATACAAAGAAGGGAAAAGTCACTGGAGACGACATGGGGGTGGAGGCTGGGAAGGGGGAGAGTAACAGAAAAAGTAACTATTGGGTACTATGCTTAGTATATGGGTGATGAAATAATCTGTACAACAAATTCCCATGACCCAAGTTTATCTATATTACAAATCTGCACATGTACCCCTGAACCTAGAATAAAAGAATAATAATATTAATAATAAGCATGTTACGGCTTCGTTAATGGCTAGGGATAATGTGCTTTGGGGTTGGTCATTCAGCGTCTCAGAAATTTTAACAAGTACCCAGTTCTTTCCATCTTTCAATTTTACCACCTTCATTAGACTTTTGTCCTTGGTGAGACCTTTGCATAGTCACTTTTAGTCATGTTCAGTGCAAGAGAAGGCACTGTTTCTTCCTATTGTTTATGTATCTCTAGAACTTTCATGAAAGGTCTTCCAGCAAATGTGTCCTCACAACTCAATAATGAAAACTGGGTCAAAGGACACCTTCAAATGCATTATTTTTAATGGCAAAATGCTTGTCATGTTTAAGGGAAATAAATCAGGATTGCTCTCTGAGTCATGTGGGGAAGAAGTGAAACAAAATCAAGTATTCTTGTTGGGTAGGCAACCAACAGTGTCTGATTCATCCATCCATCTATCTATCTATCTATCTAATTGGACTGATATGGAATAGTAAATTCTAGGCACGGAATTCAGCATTACCAAAGATAAAGGAAAATCTTGGCTTACATTTGCTGAATTGAATTATTGCCATAGCTCTCTCATTGCCTACAGTTTCTTCCTCTCCAATCTTTTCTCCAAAGGGTGTCCCGAGTGATCTTTCTAAATGCTGACCAAGTTGTTCTCTTGCTTTCAATCTTAAAATAATATAGTGTAAAAGGATTTAAACTTAGGGTTTTTTTCCTAGTCTAATGTTCTTTCCTACAAACTGTCATGTCTCCAATATTTATTTTTAAAGGGAAACCATCACATGACAAACTTTAAAACAAAAAGAACATGAGCTTTGGCAGAAAACTTCAGTATAAAGTACGCAAAATTAGAGCAGATGCAATTAAACAGTAATTCATTGTGGTATTACTTCCAAGGGGACTCTTTCATGGGTGTGACTTAGGTCAATGTATGCTTTGAGATTGTGGAGCACTTGTTGGTTTAGGGTCCAAGCATCAAGAAACTCTACTCTTCAAAGTGATTTTAGTACCTGTCCCATCATTGCAGTAAGAAAATGTGGCTCCTGGAGAGGAAGAGTGCTGATCTCTACAGAGTACAGGCAGACACAGAAGGCTTCTGGAGGAAGAGAGCAGCAGGATCCCACAGTCATTCCCAGGTCAAGATTCAAAGATTGCTGTTTCCTTTAAAGCTCTTTACTTCAAAATTATTATAGATTTGCTGGAACTCACAAAGGTAGTACAGAGAGGAGTTGTATACCCTCACCCAGTTTTCCAGTAATTACATCACATATAATTACAGCACACTATCAAAACCAAGAACTTAGCATTGGCACTACATGTATATGGTTCCATGCCATTTTGTCATATGTATATTTGTGCAACCACCACCACAATCAGGCTACAGAACTAATCCATCACCACAGAGATCTCCACTGTGCAACCCCTCTTTAGTCACCTCCATCTTCTCCCCTCCCCCAAAACCTCTAACTCCTGGTAACCATTGGTTTGTTTCTCACTTTCTGTATATTTACAATTTCAGTAGTACTTTATAAATAAAATTATACTTTAATTGACCTTTTTCCTCTGGCTTTTGCTTTCATTTAGCACAGTGCCCTTGAGATCCATCCAAGGCATATGCCAATGTTTCTTTCCTTTTTGAATGCCGAGTGATATATTGGTGTGATAGGTGTACAACATTTTATTTACTATTCACCTCTTGAAAAAAAATTTTGATGATTCACATTTTTGGACTATTACAAGTAAAGTTGGTATGAACAATCATGTATCGGTTTTTGTTTGGATACGCTTTCATTTCTGTAAGATTAAGTATTATCTTAGACTGGGTATTAAAAAACAGTTACCTGGATTTATCTGAGGCTGTTTTCAGGTTCTCCATTTTGTTCTATTGACCTATATGTCTATTCCTCCACAAATACCATGGTCTTGATTCCTGCAGCTCTATGACAAATCTTAGAAGTGAATCGAGTGATTTCTCCTATTTTATTTATTTTTCTTCAAAATTGTTTTAACTATTCCGGTTCCTTTGCCTTTCCATATAAAATTTAGAATTATATTATTTGTCTATATCTGTAAAAAATAGATGATATTAGACAACAAATGATAATGGTTGTTTTGACTAGAATCATGTTAAGCCTGTGAATGAATTTGGGGTGAACTGGTACACTTACCATGTTATCTTTCAATCCATGAACACAGTATGCCTCTCCATTTATTTCAATTTTTTAAATATTTTTATCAGTGTTTTAGTGTTCCACATACAAGTCCTGCACACATTTTCCTTAGGTTTCACACACAAGTATTTTATTTTTAGCCATACTTAATTGGAAGAATGGAAAAATGTTTACGTACTCCATCTTCCCAGAAGCACAAGTCCCAATATATTTGGACTTTGAGAAACATATGGGCAACATGCAAGACTGAAATGAATTGCAGTGATAAGTAGACTTTCAGTGTAGATGTCACTAAACTGGGAGACAACAGCAGCATAGGACATTTCAGAGATCTCAGCTGTTCAAGTTTACATAAGATTATCACAAGATTATGTGTGCATGAGAGAGAAGAAAAGTGTATGCAATAAGTCATTCCTTCATTACTTTGTGGAATAGATTGATTGCCAAAATGGCTCAAATTCTCTATTTCTGTCTGCAAAGTGACTTTTCAGCTTCTCCATTCAAGCAGGGAAAAACTACGTCTCTTTCTTTTAAATCTTGGCTAGGTTTGTGATATACATTGACCAATAGAGTGTGGCAGTTATGCTGCTTCCAAGCCTAAGCCTCAAGAAAGTCTGGTTATTATTGATCTTTCTGTTGGCTATCTGTGATTACTTTGTAAGCCAGTGAGATCATCTTCATCCGGCCAACCCTCAGTGAGACATACAGTGATGATTGCTTTACCCTGAGCACTATTGGCCACAGTCAGCATAGCTCAACCCATACTGGATGTGTGGCCTAGCTAAGCCACAGCCTGGTGAATGATAACAAATTTGTATTAAGTCACTGGTCAGCTTGTTATGCACAGGTTGCTGAATAATGCATGTAGTGTGAAGGAATTAGGGGTGATTGAGCTCACTGCAAATATTTTATAATTATATATATGTAGAGACTTTTTTTCTCACTATAAAATACCCTTTCTTCCAGGTTGTGTCATAAATACATCCATAAAAGAGGCACCCATTTTGAAAGTTTATACAAGATAGAAAATAGAAGTATATGGTACCAGAACTTAAAAATGGGAACTAATATATATGAACAGGAAGTTTATGAATTATAATAAAACTATATTTACATTTTTTTGCTAAAATTTTGAATAGCTCAACACTAGTAATTTTCTAGGAAAGTGTATCTGACAAAATTGTACCACAAGATTTAGAACATTTGCACAATAATGAAATGATCATGAAAGATAGCAACAAATTTTGCTTGTTGGTAAAAGAAAAGAATACATAATGTGTCCTAGCAGGATTTAAGCTAGGAATTCAATGATAGTTTAACATTTTAAAAAAAAAAAAAAAAAAGCCTTTATTGCAATAGGAGAAAAAATTGATTTTTACTTCCTGATAGGTTTGTAGAAGCTATAAATGAAATTACATATCTGTTCTTGTTTTAGAAAATATTTTAGAAACAATCATGGGGTAGAAATAAAAAAAAAATTCCATAGCATGATAGAATGTGTATAAAATCTAATAGCAAATATTGTGCTTAATAATAATGGTTAGCACTGACCGTTTTCCACATGCCAAGAACTGTTCTAAGCACTCCTACATATATTGACTAATTTAACACTCAAACCACCTCTAAGTAGTAATATCTTTCTTTTTTGGAGATAACAAAACTGAGGTTCTGCAATTTTGTGAAGATCATATGTCATGAAACAGCATAGCTGTCACTTAAATTCAGGCAGATTGGCTCAAAAATGGGATTTAAAATTATGAAATAAGACTATGAGTACTAAAAGCACTGCAACTAACATCCCATACATGGCAAAGGTGCCTGATATCAACATTAATAGTCAGCATATTGGCAGGTTATATATAGTATGTATATATTGTATTGTATATATATTTTATATATAATGTATCATATATAGTATATATAAAATGTATATATACATATAGCAATGTTTCACTCATATTAAATATTATATGTATACCTCATTCAAAAAACAATAAAAATATAAAATAGTTATAAATTAGGAAGAAAGGTACAAAATTTTGGTGAAGAAAACTACAAAATTATAACCAAGTGCATAAAAAAATGAGAAATGTATTATTTTACTAGATATGAAGACTCAGTATCTTGTATGTTTATTCTTCTCAAAAATCAATTTAATCCTATTCCAATCAAAATTCTTACTTTAAAGATTATTTGGAGAAATAACTAAATAAGGATATCCAGTGAAGCTCTGTAAAAGAATAAAATGGTATGGGAAATTGCATAGGGTGACTGAGGGGATTGCTTTATCAGATATCTACTACAGAGATATAGTAAATAGAATAGAGAGGTGGTGACATAGATAAAAATTGAGACAGGTACATTCACAGGAAGAGTCAGACTATACAGAAACAGAATTGAGGATATACGAGAAACTAGTATATGATAATAGCAGGCACCAAAATCCCTTAGGAAAGACAGACAATTTGAAAAATGGTGATGAAACAAATGGCTACCCATTTAGAAAACAAAGTAAAATGAATCTATTAATATTACATCATTTATTAACATAAATTTCAGATGAATTTAAAGTTTGAATTTTTAAAAAATATTAAAAACTACATGATGGAGATGTGTATATATATTCATTAAATATAACATATCCATCTATAACGTATATGCTATGTATATATAATTTAAACATTTTAATAGAAACAATGTGTGTGTATAATAAATAACATAAAGTTAAAAGACAAATAGCACTCGGTAGAATATGTCTAACATGAATGGCATTCTCAGTATTAATACTCTTAATAAATATAGCAGGTACTTACAAATTAACTTGGAAAAGAAAAACAATCTCAGTACAAAGAGGGGCAAAAGAACATGGACAGATACATAAAGAGATACATACATGGCAAACAATATAAACAAAAATTTAATATCATAGGGAATCTAAGAAATGAGTAAAGTGAGATAGATAAGTTTTGACTACAATTTTAGCAAAGTTTGAAATATTGTTGATACCCAACACTATCAAGAGCAAGGAAGGATAAAGGCACCCTCAGACATTGTTGATAGGGTTATACATTTGTATAAATTTTCTGTATACAACTTTATAATGTATATAAAAATATAAAATAGGCATACCCTCTGACCTAACAATTACACTTCAAAAAATTCATTTAATCAACAAGTATGTCTTCAGATGGTATTATGTGCCAGATACTATAGTTATACACTGGGTATAAAAAGATGAACAATATCTTTAAGACTCCCGCTTTTTCATGTGGAATTTCCATTTTTATGAAAATGTATCTTAAGTAGATGATTGGACAAATATAAAAATATTGATACAAGTCTATTTTTTCATACACTTGATTCAAAATTGGAACTCAAATCTCATCAATATGAATTAGATAAATTAAATATTGTACATCTCAGAAAAGCACACAATGAAATTATTTAAAAGGTGGTTTGTAGGCCTATGTGAATTAAAATAGAAACTGTTCATAGTATATTGCAAATGGAGAGTACAGATTATATGACTGCACAGCATAGTCTATCATTTTAAATGAATAATCCCTAAATATTATAGGGTAATCTCTGGAAGGTAGAATTGTGGACAATTCATTTTTTTTTCTTTTTACTTATGTGCATTTTCTGTAATAAAAATAATCACGTGTTAAATATCAAAGTGAAAATGTAATTCCCCTAAAATTACTGTCATATAATAAGTCACCCATGTTTTTCTTGTAATATAATGTCATCCTTTTAGAAATATGCCAGATAGTCAGCTGACAGTCTGTGATGGATGTGGTTGTAAAAGAGAAAAGAAGTATAGTACTCCCCTACCAGATCTGAGATCCACTAGATGAGAGGTAGGGAGCCCCAGGAACAACTGATGGCTGAGTTAGATATGGTGCTAGCATCAGTAGGCTCGGATCGGAATAAGGCAATATCTCAAGGCAGATAAGAAAACCTATACCCCAAAGTGGTAGAGACTTCTGGTTCTTCTGGTTCTTTGAAAGGCAATGTCAAATATCAGCATCCCAGATGCCTGGAATGTTCTATATTTTCCAGGCTGAAATGGACTTTGGAAAGAGATTAGCTCAATATTTTGCTTTTATCAAGGAGCCTGAGGCTTTGTGGAGAGGGGTAAGGTGAAAGAGGATGGGAATAAGAACTACAGTGAATTGATATAACAGACTTCATGTGAATTACTATACTTCATGTTCCCCTGGAAATGGTGATGTCATTATTATTTTCAAGCTACACATGAAAGAAAACTCAGAACAGTTAGGAGGGTTGTTTGAGGTCACAAGTTAGCAAGGAACAGAGGCAGGGTGTGATCACTAGCTGATCTGTCTCCAAAACTGGTGCTCTGTAATCCACTCCACACCACCTGTGTCATCAGAGGCAGAGCTGGAAGGAGATGACAATTCTGACCCCAATAAGGGCTTCTCTGAAAACTGAGTGACTTTACCATGGGAACTCCAGACCTATGCAGCTGGCTCGGCTTTCTCTCAGACTTTCTCTATTGATTAAAATTTCCCATCAGGCCAGCCATGGTGGCTTACACCTGTAATCCCAGCACTTTGGGAGGCCCCAAGGTGGGTGGATTACTTGGGCTCAAGAGTTTGAGACCAGCCTGGGGAATATAGCAAAACCCTGTCTCTACAAAACATTAAAAAATTAGCTAGCAATGGTGGCATGCGCCTGTGTTTGCAGCTATTTGGGAGGCTGAGGTGGAAGAATCACTTGGGCCAGGGAGCTGGAGGTTGCAATGAGCCGAGATCATGCCACTGCACTCTGGCCTGGGTGACAGAGCCAGACCCTGTCTCAAACAAAAACAAAAATAAATGAATAAACTTAAATTACCCCTCATCTCAGGTGCCAGGAGAATGTGTTCTCAGTACTAAATTGGAGGGTCCTACTCTTCTTGAAACAATGGATTCCTTAGGGGTGCATATCCTCAAGGATACTACAGATGGTTTGCTGGGGAAAGATGCTTGTCCTCAACACCATCCCCTCCTCTTCTCTCTGAAAGGCCTGACTTAGACAGGCTGGCCTGAGCTCAGCCAGAGTCAGAGTGCCAATAGTGTCAGGATCAGGTTCTTATGAACAGAGATATGTGCTATTTTTTATAGAAGCAGTGCCACCTCCCAATAGGAAGTGAATTGATCTTCTGGAATCTAAGATTATGAAAAGAGTAGGTTGAAAAACTCAAGAGAAGGGCTAAAAAAGAAAACTGGATAAAAAAAGAAAAAACCATGAGATATGTTTAGGATATATTCATTCATATTCTCAATAAGATTTGAGGAAATTTCAAATCATTAAAGAAACAAGATGTTTATGAAATAAAGATTTAAGGCCAGAAAATTTTAGACAATTGAAAGAATTTAGAATTAAGGAAAAAAAGTGATGGAGACAGTGGATAGAACTGGATTCTGCAAGAAAAGTAAATACATCAGTATTTGAGAAGTTGGTTCAAATATACTTCCATTGTTCAAGAAAAAATAACAGAAAAATAACAAAGAGAACATAATTGATACATAGAATAAGATGAGAAATGACAGAAATAATAAAATAAGGTTGAATAATTAATATTTAAATCAGAGAGGCTCACCAATCAAGTGAATGCCATGAGGTTCATGACTATCATTCTTAGATGTAGCTTTGTGACATTCACAATAACAAGGAATAATAAAAAAAGAATCTGTAATTCAGGCAGGCAAATAAAAAGGGGCCAGACCTATAGTGACAAAATCTATTATGCTGTTGCTCGACTTGTCCTTCAGAGTACCATGCCACGTGGCAAAAGGCCATCATGTTCTCACAATGGTTTGAGCATTACACCATCTTTATAAACTACTCTAGTGCTTTCCAGTAAAGTTAGAATAAATTACAAACTTGTCGCATCTTTTCAACGCGACAAATTCAAAGGCAAAATTTCCAAGCATTTTCGTAGTTGATTCCAACTTCTAAGAAATAGATAGGTTATATGGTATGTAAATTATTCCAAAATCAGAGCTTTTTATGAGGCAAACATAGCCCTGATAACTTATAAAAGAGGACAGAGAGAAAAAAACAAAAAATCCAGTCTAATCTTAATTTGAACATAGAGGTTCAATTAAACAAATTACAAAAATTTCCATTAGAGTATTTTCAGGAATAATGCCTATTATTTACTTGAGGAATATGTTCAATCAAAAAAATTGACAATTTTGTATAACTCTTGGTACATAATAATAATAGCTAATACTGAGCATTTGCTGTGTGCCAGGTAGTATTCTAAATATTATTAAACCCTCATAACACTCTTTTGAGATAGGTAGTATTACCTCTATTATATGAAAAATTGAGACACAGAAAGGTGAATAAAGTTGGTCAAGGTCATGCAGCTAGTTGGGTTAGAGCCAGGATTTGAACACAGGAAGCCTGAACCTAAAATCTGAGTTTTTTACCCCTATGCTGCAGAGCAGGTACATGGTATTTGTCTACCTACATTTTAGTATTTCTGCTCAGGTTGTCTTACTTGCCAAACTACCCTGAAGTGTTTTTTTATTTAATAAAATACATTACTATGACTCACAGATTTCTGTGGTTTGATTGGACAGGGTCTTGTTGGGGGTCTCTCGTGATGAGGTTGCAGTGAGATTGTTGCTGAGGCTGGTGATATCTGGAGGAGTGACAGAACAGAATGCCTGGTGGTTTCTTTATATGGTCAGTCATATGCATGACTGACTAGTGCTTTGATATTTTTGGCCCATGCAAAACTGGGGGCTCCCAGAGGATGATGGTACACAGGTAGTCACACTTCTTGTATGGTAACTAGCTTCCCAGAAAGCATCTAGACTGATCTATGACATCCAGAACTGACACAGCAACATTCCCACCACATTCTCTTGGACAAGCAGTCTGAGATGCCACCTAGATTCAAGAGGACTCTAGCTGAGGGAGTACAAAGGCATAGTACAGGAAAGCATGTGTGACCTGCAACACTATGATTTTTGTTTACAAGGAACTGTGTTCATCTGATGCAAAATCAAAGTACAGTGTTCTGAGTACATTTAAGGTAGGATAAGATAAGCTATGATGTTTGGAAGGTTAGGTGTATTAAATGCATTTTTCTACTTAGCTATGTTTTCAACTCATGATGGGTTTCTCAGGATGTAACCCCAGTGTAAGTCAAGGAGCATCTGTACTATAGAATGATACTTGGTGAAAAGAAAGAATTCTTCTTCTACTTTTGCCCTAATCCATCTAGTTTGCCCCAGCTCACTCCAATCAGCAACCACTTTTATTTCTTTATTATGTGTCTTTCTAGAACCTTGATAGAAATACAAGCAAAATCAAATTTATATATTCTTATTATCCCTGGATTTTACACAAAAGGTGGCATTCTGCAAACACTATTTAGAATCTTATATTTTGAATAACTTCCTATATTAATATGGACAAAGAATGAAAAGGTGATGGAAGGCAGGAAAAGAAGAAGGAACAGCAGAAAAAGAAGAGAAAAATGAAGGAGGGTGTACTTGTCCGTTTTCATATTGCTTTGAAGAAATACCTGAGATTGGATAATTTGTAAAGAAAAGGAAGTTTAATGGACTTACAGTTCCATATGGCTGGGGAGGCCTCGAAATCATGGTGGAAGGAGGAGGAACAAAAGCACATCTTACATGGCAGCAGACAAGAGAGCATGTAAGGAGGAACTGCCCTGTATAAAACCATGGACGCTTGTGAGACGTATTTACTATCATGAGAACAGCAAGGGAAAACCCACCCCCATGATTCAATTACCTCCCACCAGGTCCCTCCCAGACACTGGGGATTATAGGAGCTACAATTCAAGATTAGATTTGGGTGGGGATACAGCCAAACCATATCAGAGGGATAGGGAGCAAGAATAGAATAGATATTTTAGATACCATATGGAAACAAAAATATGAAAAGTATATGCTAAATAATTGATAGTGGCTTTTTCTCTGTGGTGGAATTAATGCCATCTTTTTTTTTTCTCTCTCTTTGCTTGTTAGTGGTTTCTAAATTTTCTATAATGGGCATGTATTACATCTGCGATAAAAATGTTATTAGTACAAAAACCATATAGCTCAATTTTTATGCTGGCTGGTATTTTTTTTTTTTTCACTATTGTTGTTCACTTTTCTTTTTCTAAGAAATTGAGCTCCAGCCATGTGTAGATGGGAAAGGAAGACCCGGAGGCTTGCTATAGGGATTTTCCAACACAATTGTATTTAGCTAAACCAATGTCCCTTACCAATCCCCTTTTCTTTCTCTCCCTTGTGCTTTTGTCAGGCTGCTGCCCTGCAACTTAAGCTCTATGAAATCCACCATCTTACATTTTACCATGAATGTGATCATTGAGTCATGTACCTTCCATAAGCAAAGCAAGGCCCTGTGCTACATGTAGAGGATGAGGGAGTCACGGATGATGATGGGCACATATACACCTACCTGGGCTGTATTGTGATAAGTGTCCTATTAGCACCATGAAGAGCTGGTTCAGGATCACAGCAAGACCCATAAATTTTGCCTGAAGGATTCAGGGCACGGTTTACATAGTGTGTGCTATTAAGTGGGATCATAGAACAATCCATTTTTGAGAACGGTGGGATGAGGTAGTCTTGATAGGGAGAACAGCACTGAAGACGGTGTGGGAGCTGCCCAGAAGCCTGGACAAATGGTGGCAAGTGATGCTAGAAATACAGACCAGGATTCAAGAACACAGAAGGTCTGGTATCCAAACCAAGCAGTTGGAAGTTTTCCCTGCGGGCACTAGAGTGACTTCCAAGGGAGAGGGGCATGCCTATGTGACAGGCACCAGCTCTGTCTGTTTCCCAAATTGCACAATCCCTTAATATGTGCCCTTTAAACAGATTATTTTATAATTCAAAGTAATAAATACGTATTGAAAAAATTTTTATGAAATTTGCACTGTCAGCAAACTTAAAGGGAGACATGTTTCCTGTGAGGTTTAGATGGGAGTGAAAGCCCAGGAGTTTTGCCTGGATTTGCAGCCCTTATGGTCCACAGGAGAGAGCTCTTGTGCATTATAGACTCCTCTAGGAGCAACTGAGGAATCTAACACACATCCTTCAATAAATAAATACATACATAAGGAAAATCACACCAAACTCTAATACTTGGTGTTTCCGCTCCCCGACAGTTAATTTTCAGCTATTTTTTCCTGGAGGCCAGCAGGGAAGGTGAGGAGGTTTGCAACAGGGTGGGGGCCCCAGCCAATCTGGACCCATCCTGAAGGGCTTTCCTGTCAGAGATATGTGTTTAATGACTAAAAGTACCATGATGCTGGGCAAGTACTATTGTGTTATTTACTGAGTGTACCAGTCCAGTGCTTGGACCATATTGCATGCTCAAAGCAAGTTAACTGACATATATTAGGGGGAAGAAAGACTAAGATGTGCATCCCTGAAGGACTAATCCAGGAGAGATGACACAAGCCACCATGGGTCCTGACACAGCTTCTTTCCCCTGGGGTACCCATGGGTGTCTCGGGCATAGAGGATGCCAGCTGATGGGAGAGCTGAGCACTGCACTGTGAGAACTGGGTTAGCCTTTAGGTAGAGAAGCCCAAACTGTCAGGTTCCTTCTTTCCTCTTCTTGTCAGGAGCTAATTTTGTTTGAAAGCCAAGAGGGAAAGAGAGGAAGCTGTCAACAGTGTGGGGGTCTCAGCTAACCTGGGTCCATCCTCAAGGGCATGCCTGTCAGAGACATGTGTTTAATCCCTACTCCAGGACCCCCTGAGGAGCTCATTGAATGGGGAGAGAGGGATAGTGGGAACTGTTAGAGCTCCCATAGTTAAAATCTCCCCTAATCTGATTGCCCAGGTTCAGTCAATGCCTCAGCAACAAGTTGCTGCCCCAACAAGAAGGCTTCCACAATTCTTCAGCTGGACTTGCGCCCTCCTTGTTCTGAATCAGCAAAATACTTTTTCAGGATCTTGGAGGCAGCATGGCAGTACAGAGAACACTGGCTTGGCACCCAGATGATCCTGGTTTCCATGCTATGCTCTTGCTCCGTGACCTTGGAAAAGTGTTTATTTATTTGAGGCCGTGTTGCTTTTCTTATTAGAGAGAAGATATTATCTAGCATTGGACTGTTTTGAAAGCTAGCAGAAACTAAATGTAAATGACTGCTTTGTTATTGCATTTAAGGTCTTGTAAATATTATTAGAAGTCAGCCAGGTTTAAATTCAAACCCTATCTCTACCAATTAATCTATGGGTGAGACATCAGGCAAGCTTGGGATACGTGGGTGCCCTCTTTCTGGAAAATGACACTTATCTGGTAAATTGCTTGTAGGGGAATTAATGAACACGCAGACGACATACCTAGTGCAGTTCCAGGCGGCTTTGGCAGATGCTTATGTGTGGCTGCTTTTCTTCTTATCTCGCTGTGGTATTGTTGTCTTGGCTTCCTCCCACTCCTTAGACTGTGAGGTTCTTGAAAGCTGGAAGCATGCCTACTTCTTAACACCTTCAATGTGTTTATTTATTGAATAAATAACATATGAAGATTTGCTGAATAATTAGGAGTATTGAGGACTGAGAGGAATAAATCCATTAGTGACTTCTTATAATATGCATAAAATCCATTAGTGACTTCTTATAATGCAGTTGACATGTTGGAACGCTTGCTTACCCCTTCCCCGCCACCTTACCCTTTTCTTCCTATCCTACCACAATGCAGTCACCTGATCTCATGCTGCCCAGAAGCAACCAACCTCCTCTGAGACTCAGGCATTTGTACTATTTTCCATGTCTGAAATACTATTCCCATGGATGGCCTTATGGCTGTTTCCTTATTGTCCTTTGAAAGATCCTGTTTTGTGGAATGATCACTTCTTCAGGGCGAGTTTCCCAGGCCATGCTCTCTCAGACATTTTCTCTGATTTTCTCATTATTCTTTTCTCTCATATCATTTGCCAACATTTAAGTTATATTAAAGCAAATTTTGGGGTTTTGCTGCCCATATCCCCTCTTACTTTTTGGGGAAAGAGAAGCGCAATTTAGTTTTTGAGAGCCCATAAGCTTTAAGTGAAGCTGACTTCAGCCCAGGGCTCCAGGGCAGGATCATATGACTGAGACTAAAACCAACATTGCATCCTCCCCTCTGCTCATGGTAACTGCTTCCAGGATGGGCCTCTGACTTCAAATCAGGACAGTGTAGCATAATGAAACTCAATTCTGGGCCATAAAAAAAAGTTGCTGGAGATGTAGCTTTCTCTTTCCTGTCGACATAAATCAGGAAAAATGTGGGGACTGAAGCTGAAGTAGCCATCATGTAGTGAAGAAAGAGAAAGGAAAATGTGTGTGTGTGTGTGTGTGTGTGTGTGTGTGTGTGTCCTTTCTTTATGATTATCATTTGAGAACCTTGATCAATCTCTGTCTGAATTGGACTGACCGACAGTCTCTTCAGTTATAGCCAATACATTTCTTTTCCCTATCCATGTTGAGTTGGGCTTTCTGTTATAATACAAACATTATTAAGATAGATACCATTGTTTAGTCTTCCAACTAGACTTAAAGCTTTATGAATGAAAGAATTATGTCTAATTTTTAATCATACCACTAGTGTCTAGCATAGTATTAGTCATAGAACAAGCCCTTAATAAATATGTGTCGAATGCACAAATGTGGTATAATGTCAAACTCTAAGGAGAGGTTTGGTCTTCTACAGATGTAGTCCCAGTTATCAGACATTTTGGAGTATTGGAAAGACCTGGACCAGGCTTGGTCACGTTTCAGAATGGTGAGAAATGCAGAACATTCAGAATGCCAGCATTAGCGTGCAGGTGTTTTTTTATTATAAATATGTAGAGGCTGGGCCTGGTGGCTCACACCTGTAATCCCAGCACTTTGGGAGGCCAAGGCGGGTGGATCACAATGTCAGGAGATGGAGACCATCCTAGCTAACATGGTGAAACCCTGTCTCTACTAAAAATACAAAAAATTAGCCGGACGTGGTGGTGGGCACCTGTAGTCCCAGCTACTCGGGAGGCTGAGGCAGGAGAATCACCTGAACCCGGGAGGCGGAGGTTGCAGTGAGCCAAGATCATGCCACTGCACTCCAGCCTGGGTGACAGAGCAAGACTCCGTCTCAAAAAAAAAAAAAAAAAAAAAAAGGAAAGGGAAAAAGAGAGAAAGATTTTTTGTGCCAGGGTAGAGCTAAATGAAGACTGTGTGGTGAGGCAGCTCCTGAGCTCCAACAGTGAGACAGGCATGTCCAACTTCACCAGAAGTCCAGCCTTTTTCTGCTGCTAAAATTACCTTGAGGATGCCGATAATGAGTTAGAGAATCAGAATTTTCAAGTTAAAATGAATCCTAGGAATTATTTTTATCTAATTTTCAAG
Source organism: Theropithecus gelada (assembly GCF_003255815.1). Classification (NCBI taxonomy): domain Eukaryota; kingdom Metazoa; phylum Chordata; class Mammalia; order Primates; family Cercopithecidae; genus Theropithecus; species Theropithecus gelada. The sequence continues at coordinate 13,443,250 of NC_037672.1, read as the reverse complement.
ATGCAAAACTTATGCTCAAATAGTATAAGCATTTATTAGGACTCTCAACATGGTGATGAGAGAAGAATTAAGAGTAGAATGGACATCCAGCCCACCCACTGCACCTTAGTCTTTAACATGATTTTTTATTTCCTTTCTTTTGCCTGCCTTCCTTCCTTCCTTCCTTCCTTCCTTCCTTCCTTCCTTCCTTCCTNGCCTGCCTTCCTTCCTTCCTTCCTTCCTTCCTTCCTTCCTTCCTTCCTTCCTTCCTTTTTCCCTCCCTCCCTCCCTTCTTTTCTCTTCGCCTCCCTCCCTTCTTTCCTTTCTTTCTTCCTCTCTTTTATTTCAAATACCTTCATAGATGACATTTGTTTCCCTGTCAACTACATATGTAACACTGGGACTACATTTATGCTGTCAAATATGATATGATATTTCCTTTTTCTGCCTTGTTACATGCATCTTACAAACTATTGGAGGGTGGAAAAAAGACAAAGGACAATTATAACAACATGCAATCACTATCAAAGATTGTTGAAACCAATTTGCAGGCCACCATGTTCAGTCTCATGATTGAGGTGGATGAAAAATGGTGATTGGTAGTCGGAGAGAAGGTTATGGAAGACTTAGAAGAGGTAAAACATAAACTGAGTCATGAATTTTGCCTCAGGCAGAGATTACTAAAATAATAAGCCTAGAGTTAAAGTGACTTTACATAATTACACATGGCAGGAGCGTGGTTTATCAGATAGATGATAGTGAGAGAGGATGCTGACAAGGTATGTGGGGGTTGAGTGGAAAGCACCTTGCTGGCCTTTTAGGGAGCCCTGACATCACGGGCATGGAAGGCCTTCGGGAGATTATGAGTCAGAAAGAAACGTGGCCAGATAGGCATTATGGAGTGACTGTTCTGGCTGCTCAGATTTGTGAGCAGACAGGGCTGCTGACAGTGCAGGGGATGAGATAGCTGGCTGTATAAGTAATCCAAGGGGGCCTGGAGCTGGTGAGACTAGGGAGGAGGGAACAGCACAGGCTACTATGATAAGACAGCTTGACACTCTGATGCTTCACTGCCCTCACTCATCTCTCCTTCCCTCACCTTTAAAGATTTCTGATGTTCTGAAGTGAAATCTGGCAGATGGCATTTTAAGAAAAGATGACTTTAAGCCCCAGGTTCCAATGTGATTTGTATGTATACATATTATACACACACACACACACACACACACACACATATATATATATATATATTTTTTTTTTACCAGAAGGAGATAAGGATTCAGTACCTTCTTAGGTAATTAATGATTCAACATGTTGCCTTTGCAAAATGAAATTGACATGGCTGGAAGCCTCATTTGCAGCCATAAGAATTCAAAGGACACAAGAAGGCTGATTTGTGATTGTTGCTTTTCCTCAATAAAAATTAAACCGATTACAAAGAGCTGACAATGAGACACTGGCTTGTGGAAGTAATGTTTCTGACATTTTTGCTGAGTGTTTACCACAAATATTCAAATTTATCATTTTTGACACTCTGGAAAAATGATAAAGTATTATTTTTCTACTGCAATGTTTGTTTATATGCACATTTATATTATACATAATTGATGGAAAATTAAAAGAATTCTGAGTTCCCTGTCATATTCATTTTTAAATTAAGGTCTCTGATGGGAGATCTTGGAATGAAACCCAAAGAGCTTTTACTTTGAATGTAGAAAATATTTATTGTGTGGTAATGTCTTTTTTCTGAAGAGAAATTGTACCCATTATTTAAATCCTGGAAACCTTTGGTACATTCAATCTTTAGAGAAGAATTATTGCCAAAACAATACTAGATAATATTTATATGGCCCTTAGAGGTTTGTAGATATGATCTTATTTTAATATTTCAATAATCATATTGATAGCACTACTGTCTCATTACACAGATAGAAAGAGAAATCTATTTGTTGTTTGATCTCAGACAAATTATTGACATCTGTGAGGTTCAGTTTCCTCATCTGTAGTTGGAGCTGATTGTTCTTGTTTCGTAGGACTATGGTAAAGATTACCAAAGAAAGCACTTAGTACAGCCAGGTGTTGCTAGTGCTGGTTGATTTAATTATCACTACCACTCTGTTTTTACCAGCTTTTAATTCTGACTTTCTTATGTCTGTTTTAATAACCCTAGAGTCATCCTAAATCTCATGACTCCCTTGATATATAAGTTCTTATTTCACAACATGTTCTTCCTGTATCCTATTTTTTTTCTACCACTGGCCTTGTATACATTTTTATGAAGTTTCTGTAAGCATGCTTGTTCAGTTTCCACTCTACCGTCCTTTCCATTTAGTCCAGCTACCACAGCGAAACTACGTGGATCTTCCAAAAAACTAGCTTTGGTTATATTACTTTTCTGATGACTTTTCAATTTCTACAGTTAGGAAAATATCTTTCCTGTCACTCAAAAAGTCTTATATCTAGTTAATCCAGTTATCCTCTAATTTCTCCCTACATGTTTCTTATGAGTGATAATACAAGAAAATAATTCATGTATATAATATTTTATAAATTACAGAATTCTGTAATACCCATTTGACATTTGTTGCAAAAACATTAACTCGCTCTGCCATAGCTATTGAAGGAAAGTTTCACTGTATTACGCTGGTTCCGTTGTGACTCTGTCCAATGGAGAAATGCATTTTATCTCAGATTCTTGGGAAAAAATAACTTTTTAAATAGGGTACATTCCTGATAAAATAGTTAAAATTAAAAATGTGTATGCTGACCATACCAAGTGCTATTAAAGATGTAGAGACATTGGATCTTTCAGACTTTGCTGATGAGAATGCAAAGTGGTATCGCTATCCTGGAACAAAGTTTGGCAGTGTTTTATAAAGTTAAAAAATGCATTTTATATGATCTACCAACTCAACTCCTGGGATTAACCATACAGAAATGAAAACATTTTGCATATAAACATTGTTACAAACGTCCAGCTTCATTCATAAAAATTAAAAACCGCAGCTTCGTTTGTGCTAGCCCCGAACTTGGAAAAACCTAAATGCCCTTCAAGGGATGAATGGCTGAACAAACACATACATTCATACAATGGAATACTACTAAGCAGTGAAAAGGGAAACAATCATTGATATATGAAACAGCTTGGGTTATTCTCAAGGGCAGTAAACTCAGAAGTAGAATACCAGTCTCAAAAGGTTGCTTGTTATATGACTTAACATTCTCAAAATGACAAAATTATAGAGATGGAGAACAGATGGGAGGTTTTCAAATGTTGGAGGAATATGTAACTATCAAGAGGTGATATTCATTGTGCTGGCAGTTACATGAATCTATACGGGGAGTAAAATGTCAGAACCATACACACACAAATGAGTTTACATGAAAACTGGTGAATTCTGAATATGATCTGTAGTTTTGTTATTAGTATAGTGCCAATGGTTTCCATGGTAAAGATGCTTTCATTGGAGAAAACCAAATGAAGTGGACATAGGAACTCTCTGCACTATTCTTGCAACTTCTGTGTTCATCTAAAATTATTTCAGAATAAAAACAGTTTCTAAAACTTGAGGAGCTAGCTAAAATACTTCCGATGCCATAACAAAGACCAAACAATTAATTATGTCAAGAATTCAGGCACAACTCTCTGAGCAGCACAGCAGTGAGCAGTAGCACTGTCTTCATTTTCATTAACAGATAGGTCAACAACCAGCGTGTTAGAAGGAAGCAAAGCTTTTTTAAAGAAGAAATTAACTGATAGAGGCTTAGTATTTAAAACATATATTTTGAGCAAACACATATGTTTAGCCTAATAGCTTTCTAAAACAGGAAGTAGTTGTTTTCACACCTATAGTGTGGGACAAAGTCAACATGATCTAGGATAGAAACAAAGCTGAACAAAGCCGGAAACATGGCAAGCCTAAGTTCTAATACAAATGTAACTTTTGAGCTGACTTAGAGGTCATTTTCTGTAAACTGCTTCCAAACTTGTAAAATATTAGAAAGGGACACACACGTGTGCATGCACACACACACACACACACACACACACTAGAATCTTACACAAAACAAGTTGGTTCAATAGACTAAGTAAACCCTAGCCTGTACTGGGGTGATAAATACCATAGCTAGATGATTTCCAAAGCTTTTTTATAGAGGAGAACTCAGAGGCCACCAGGATACACTGAACAGTCTCTAGAATTTGTATATAGGTTGGTACCAAAACCTACGTAGTAGAGATTTCTAATTTCAAAGTGTGAGTTTAACCTTACTCAGTAGATCCTTTGACATTCACTCATTAATTTATTCATCCATTTGCTGAACAAATATTAATTGCTTCTTTTTATGTGCCGTGGCCTATGCCAGCAGCTGGGGATACAGCAGTGAACAAGACAGCGAGATCTTAGGAAGCCACTAAAGTAGAGGGAAGCATTTCTCCATAATTACAACAATAATTAAAATTGTGACAACTGCCTTACAAGGAATGTGCATGATAATATGAAAATATATAACAGGAAAGGCGGTCAATTCTAGAGTTAATTATAGCTTCCTATGACCAGGCTTTTCCACCCTAAAATTCAGTTTTCCCCTATAACTGGTTGTTGTAAAAAGACAGCAGTGCTTCCATGGAATAGACATGGTGTACCAGAAGTGTCTCAATGCCAGTTACGATCCAAAAAAGCAGAGGTTCATAAGTGGGTGGAAGTGTCAGAGGCTATATGCTAGTGATAGGGAATGAGGGTATGAAATTTCCTTCAGAAATAAAGAAAGATAAGTTTCTGGTTCCTGTAAGGTCTTTTGCGGGTAGCAAGCCTAATGCTTTAGCTGGTCAGAGGCAACACTGTATTCTCTGATGAGGAGAGACAATTGAGAAACCAGCAGAGCTGGTACTTGAAAGCACAGCACACATCAGTGAACAGAGCAGAGAGGAAAGACATTTATTCTCAGGAGTATGATATTTGAGCAGGGAACCAGTGACTAGTAGGAGAAATTATCTACCTAAAGCTGAACTTGAAGCCTATGGGTTAATACCAGCTAGTAAATATGATTTTTCCATCCCTGAGGACTCCTCCAGCCTCCCACCTAGCTTTTTCTACTTCTACCCAGTGGGACACATATAGGTAGTTCTTAATCCAGATTTGAGGCAGGAAAGGCTTAAGCTGTGTGGGCTCTTTTGGTCAGCTTTTGAGGGTCTGGTTGATAAGTAGCTGCTTCATTATAGAACACAAAGATAAGCTGGTCCTTCCAGTGTGATATCCTGTCTGCCAAGGATTAAGAACAAGTTCCTCAAGGGACAGCATTGGCCACATGCTATGTGCCACTTAAAAATGCCCTTCCCAATCAATCCTGAACACCATACATGGAGGGACATATGTTTTGCCTTTACTCAGCATGCCTACTCAGGACCCCAAGAGCAATATTCGTTAGGATGGCACCAAAAACATTTCAATGATCTCTTTGTCAAAGTTCTCATTACATTTTCTCTGCAAAGGCCATGGGTGTCCAGATGTCGCCGTGAGTTTTGAAATTTGAGAATAGCCAATATAAGCATGCAGGTTAGAGTGCCCCACCCCCATCATGAACTTTCTCATACACAATTAAACTAAAATTTAATATGATACATGAAAAGGCAGAACACAAGATGAAAGTGCCAAAAGTTTTAGAGAAAGAGTTTATTGCCAGATGGGGTGAACAGGGAGCGCTTCAAAGAGGGGCTGGCACATGAATGAAGCATTAAAGAATGCAGCATAGAGGCCATGGAGTTGCGTCACTCAGAGCTCCCTGCAAGAGGACCTGCTACCGAAAGCACAATGGATTGACAGCCTCCAGCTGCCAAACCTTATCCTCAGATCCACTGCAGCAGTCACCTGAGGCCATGTTTACTTACCTACGCTGTTCCCAGTCACTATTCAAGCATAGTGGGGCTACTATCTTTGGGACTCCTCTAATGAGCCACTCCTGCTCATGGACTCCCCACAGACCTGGCTGAGACTTTCTCAGAGTTGCTCTGTGGTCCAAGCCTCTTCATACCCCATTTTCTTTCTTCCTTGTTTCTTTTCAAAGGTGAAGACCCTACATCATAGTCTGAATCCTCTTCTAACTTATTCCTGCTCACCTTCCCCTTTCTCCTTTACAGGTGATCCTGTGAAGAGATTTATTTCCCCAATAAATATTTTGTACATCTAGTCCTGTCTTCTTGTCTGCTTCATGGAGGGCTTGATACAGAAGGGTTTCTCAGTGACTGATAGGTGGATGAATTAATCAACATGATCACAGCTCTGCTTAATTTGATGAAAATATTCGCACTCAAGGTATTAGTCATGTGAGTGGACTCCATTTGTTCCTTAATAATTGATGCTGAAGGCCAGGTGTGGTGGCTCACGCCTGTAATCCTAGCACTTTGGGAAGCCGAGGCAGGTGGATCACGAGGTCAGGGGTTCGAGACCAGCCTGGCCAACATGGTGAAACCCTGTCTTTACTAAAAATACAAAAATTAGCCAGGCGTGGTGGCGGGCACCTGTAATCCCAGCTACTCAGGAGGCTGAGGCAGGAGAATTGCTTGAACCTGGGAGGCGGAGGTTTCAGTGAGCTGAGATAGCACCACTGCACTCCAGCCTGGGTGAGAGAGTGAGACTCCATCTCAAAAAAAGCAATATATATATATATGCTGAAAAACATCTAGAAATTGCAAAGGAACAAGAAAAGCAGTGCAGTGAAATCACCCTATGATCTGTCTGAGCTATGGTCCTTGAGACTTTTGTCTGGTTTAGGTTTAGATTTACCTCAGACTCCAAAGGCCAAGTCCTACCTAAGGAGTAGAGTCACCTTCCTTTCTCTATGGAGAGTTACTGTGATTAGAATTCTTCAGAGTTTTCCTCCCAGGTTGGGTTCTGTCATAGCCACTGAACCTCACAAGACATTATTTTGGCCCATCATGAAGACATCAATTCATTCCTTCATCTCTCCATTTAATACATTTTACTTGAGGATTTGTAGAAAGGACAGTCTACTTAAGTAAAATTAAAAGAGTAGGCATTGGGGCCCAAATGCCTGTATTCAGATTTTGGCTATACTACTTATATCAATAGGATTTAAAAATTTCATGACTTAGCTTCCCCAACTGTAAAGAGAAATCATAAAATACCTCTTCTATAGAACTATTGTGGGGATTTCAAACATAATGTATATAAATGTTTAGAACAGAGTATGCTACAGTAAAAAAGTATTCACAACTATTATTACTAGTAATTCTATTTGCCTGTGCTAGAATTTGGATAATTGATGTTTAAAAAAATAGATATAGCATGTTTTCTAGAAGCTTGAATTTTATTGGAAGAGACAACAAAAACAATGACTACATATAAATTACTTTTCCATGGTATTGAGTGCTAAGAAGGGGAAAGGGCCTGCTGAACTAGTATTTTGGATGGTCAGGGAAAGATCCTCTGGTGAAAGCATTCCAGGAGGAGATGGCAGAATGTGCACAGGTCCTGTGGTTGGAAGGAAATGACAGTGTTGAACAAACAAAAATGAATAAGATATTCTTGACAAAAAGATGCATCCTAGGACTCTGTGCTCATATGCACACGCTAGGCATGCTCTAAGTGGCTTCTTGGGGTCACTCACAGTTTGGCCCAGTTGCCTCCTGGGTTTCACATTTTCGGAGCCCACCTGGCCTTTTCCATGCTGCAGCCCCATGTTCTACCCCTCATTACACCTGGGTATTTCTCTGGTAATTGCCCTGACTGTTCCCTGTTTATGAGCCAACTGCTATTTCACACTAATCATTGTGCTTATCCAGACCATTACTCTGAGAAGCATCCAACTAGGAAGATAAGGGTATAAACCCTGGAGCCAACTCCCAGAGCCAGTCCCCACCATCACTTGACCTTGGGCTAGTTATTGCCTTGATCTTTCGATTACTCATCTGTAAACAGGGGATTAAAAATGTTTCCTGGGCTGGTCTCAGTGGCTCATGCCTGTAATCCCAGCACTTTGGGAGGCTGAGGTGGTGGATCACCTGAGGTCAGGAGTTCGAGACTAGCCTGACCAACATGGTAAAACCCTGCCTCTACTAAAAATACAAAATTAACTGGGTGTGGTGGCTCACGAATGTAGTCCCAGTTACTTAGGAGGCTGAGGCAGGAGAATCGCTTGAACCCAGGAGGTAGAGGTTGCAATGAGCCGAGATCATGCCACTGCACTCTGGCCTGGGCAACAAGAGCGAAACTCCTTCTCAAAAAAAAAAAAAAAAAAAACAAGTTTTCTAACTTATGAGGCTATAGTAAGGATTCAATGGATTCACATAAATAAAATTAGAACTACACTCAACAGTATGTAAATGCTAGCTATTGTTATTACCATCAACATCATCATCACCGTTATACACTGGCTCCTGGTATCTCTTTGGGACCGTGTCATTTGGTGTTTCACTGTGTCTTGCTGAATCTCTCCTTCCTCTCTACCCATGGAAAGTCCCCCCCTGTTTTCTCCAGCCTGTGTGGTGGGCTGAAGGCCAGCTCTCCTAATAAGGAGAGGGGAATTCAGAGCAGCATTGGAAATGCGTACATGTTCACATCCGAGCACACAACCGCCACCATTGTGAGCCCTCAGCACCATCTGAAATAGTGCATTTTTCATCACTCTGTGACATGTAGAAAAGGCTCAATCTCTGGTTATGTTGATATTCTTCACTGTGTTCCATCATAAATGATAGTTTTAGGGAAAACAACTGACATTTTAAATAATCATGATCTTCAGCAAAATGGCATCTAATTTTAATGCTTTCAACTGCTGCTCCTTTTCAAGGCGCAAAGCAGCCAGACTTCCTTTTCATTTTTCCCTTCATTCAAGAGATTGCTAATGTGATGACACCCAAACCATCCGCTGCCTCCCACATATGCTTTGACAGCTGGGGTGCTCTCAGCTTTCTCCATAGTCATTGTCCTCTCTCCATTTGCCTCTCTCGCAGATGAGATTGAAATGGTAGCATTTCACTGGAGTTGAGACTGGGCTTGGGGGTGGGCACGGGGTTCTGCAGATTGACGGATAATAATTATCACATTTGCTTCCCAGCATGTGGTATCTAAGTAATAGTCTCCATATTTATCCAGTGTTAATCAGGAAAGAGTTCAGTCAGTTGAAGAGGGGTATTTGTCTTTTTCAAACAAGGCTCTGCCTAGAGAACTCATCCTCTGACAAGGGTCTTCAGTTGTAATATAAGGTTAGACTCTTGCTTCAGCTTGGTATGCAAGCGACAGTTATCAACCAAAGACCCTGGGTCTTCATGTATTCAATGGGCAGAGTGATGGGCTGCAGCGAGGCATCCTTGAGAGGAGGGGACAACGGAGGGACTCTTTCATGAAGGTAATAATCAGAGAATGATGGATTTGGAAAAAAAAAAAACAGAGTATGATTAACCACAGTTTGAGAGTTCAGTTAGAGGACTAAAAAAATACACAAGCACATTGTCTTGTTTTTTTGTTTGTTTGCAGCAAGGGAAGAAGGACCATGGTTTCTTGGTGCTCTAATGAACTTTAGAGCTGATGTAATCTGCCTTCACATGTCTCTTCTATGACAGAAAGACACCAAGCTCTTCCCAACCATCCTAGAGTCATTTGGTTAGTTAGGCGTAGTTCAAAATTTGCAAGGAGGAAGAAATCAAGACATGAAGTAGATTTTTAAACAGCTGATGTATTCATCACCAGTGTTCAGATTTTTGATGTCTTTGAGTTGCAAAGGTGGAAGAGACCTTCAAATATACGTACATGATTCACTCTCTATTCTTCCACCTCCCCAAGAAGGGCAGCCCAGTCTCTCCCTGGATGTCTTCCATGAAGTATGGTCATCCAAGTTTCAGGAAGAGTCAGAAACTGGAATGCTAAGTGACAAGACTGGAGAGAAGAGAGAGCCCTCCTGGATGATGCTTCTAGTAGTGGTAAACATCATAGTCAGACACATCCTAATGATATGGGGGCAGAGGAAAGCAATCAAATATTGAACCATTGCTTATTCCAGACCAGGCGAGCTTCAAGGGCTTTACATGAGTCATCTAATTTAAGCCTTTTCACAACTCTATGGGATGGGTGACAATATTTTCCTTAGTTTCAAAATGAGGTTTAACACATTAGGAAAATCTCTCTGGATTGTGCAGTGTTCAAATGATAGAACTAGAATGGTCTGATAACAGCTTTGTGCTTAGCCATAATGCCGCACGGCCTTACACACACCTTTTCATATGCTGGGATCACAAGTTCTATGAGAAAATGCAGGAGAGAGAGAGAAGACTAGGACACATGTTTCTTCAGGGAAAAATTCATAATAAAAAGGGTGGCATGTGCTCAGGCAGAAATTAAAGCTCAACCCAGATAGAAGTTAAAAGTGAACAAACACAGCCAGTTAATTTTGATTCTCCAGTTTCTGTGAGTCTTCTGAGAAGGTTTATCAAATGGCCCACTGCCTCCCTTGTTTGTTTATTTTATTTTGTTGGTAAGCTCACTGGGCAGAAACTAGTGTCTTCTCTATGATACACCCATAAAGTGTTCCTATTTCTCCACATCTCCACATCTCCACATCTCCAGCATCTGTTATTTCCTGACTTTTTAATGATCACCATTCTAACTGGCATGAGATGGTATCTCATTGTGGTTTTGCTTTGCATTTCTCTAATGACCAGTGATGATGAGCTTTTTCTTTTCTTTTTTTTTTTTTTTGGTGGGGGGTTGTGGGTTTCTTTTTTTCTTTTACTTTAAGTTCTGGGGTACATGTGTAGAATGTGAAGGTTTGTTACGTAGGTATACATGTGCCATGGTGGTTTGCTGCACCCATCAACCCATCATCTACATTAGTATTTCTCTGAATGCTATCCCTCCCCTAGCCCTCTCACCCCCACGACAGGCCCTGGTGTGTGATGTTCTCCTCCCTGCGTCCATGTGTTCTCATTATTCAACTCCCACTTATGAGTAAGCATATGTGGTGTTTGGTTTTCTGTTCTTGTGTTAGTTTGCTGAGAATGATGGTTTCCAGCTTCATCCATGTCCCTACAAAGGACATGAACTCATCTTTTTTATGGTTTCATAGTTTTCTGTGGTGTATGTGTGCCACATTTTCTTTATCCAGTCTATCATTGATGGGCATTTGTGTTGGTTCCAAGTTTTTGCTATTGTGAACAGTGCTGCAGTAAACATACATGTGCATGTGTCTTTATAGTAGAATGATTTATAATCCTTTGGGTATATACCCAGTAATGGGATAGCTGGGTCAAATGGTATTTCTAGTTCTAGATCATTGAGGAATTGCCACACTGTCTTCCACAATGGTTTAACTGATTTACACTCTCACCAACAGTGTAAAAGCATTCCTGTTTTCCACATCCTCTCTAGCACATGTTGTTTCCTGACTTTTTAATGATCACCATTCTAACTGGTGTAAGATGGTATCTCATTGTGGTTTTGATTTGCATTTCTCTAATGACTAGTGAGGATGAGCATTTTTTCATATGTTTGTTAGCTGCATAATGTCTTCTTTTGAGAAGTGCCTGTTCATATCCTTCGCCCACTTTTTGATGGAGTTGATTTTTTCTTGTAAATTTGTTTAAGTTCTTTGTAGATTCTGGATATTAGCCCTTTGTCAGATGGATAGATTGCAGAAATTTTCTCCCATTCTGTAGGTTGCCTGTTCACTCTGTTGATAGTTTGTTTTGCTGTGCAGAAGCTCTTTAGTTTTATTACTGTTTTCATATGTTTTGGGCCGTATAGGAGCAGGTCTTGTCTGCAGCTCCTAGCAAGATCAATGCAGAAGGCGGATGATTTCTGCATTCTCAACTGAGGTGTCTGGCTCATCTCATTGAGACAAAACAGAAAGGAACATTCTAAGCAAAAAGAATGAGTACAAATACTCCAAGTGGGGAAGAAAAAAAATAAACTTTCAAGGAACAACAAAGATACTATGACGGTCAGAGGAGGATGTCTGAATAAGCAGTAGAGCTGACATCCCAATCCGTGCAGTGTGGTTTCCTGCTCCCACATAAACCACTTTGTTATATTGACCCAGTCCTGATGAGTGCTGCAGAGACTCCCACATAAGGCTAGGACACAGAACTGCTCATTGATTTTGCATTCTGCAGATTTAACAGAGTAATATCCTTGGCATGTGGTTGGCAGAAACCAGATAGGAAAGACTGGAAAAATAAATTGGAGACTGGGAAGCACAGGCAGCAGGTGTTAACAACTTTTGCAAATTTTTTTCCCTTTCTTTTTTTTCACCTCTTAGAAACCTGGAGGAGAATATGAGGTCAAAGGAGGGTTAGTGAAAGGAGACAAAAACCATGTGTGAATGCTGATAGGATTGATCCAGGAGAAAGTAAGAGTCATGGTACATGAGAAAGAAATTGATTATGTCCAGCAACATTAGTGTAATATTTGATTCTTAGCCTTAGGCTAAATGGGATTTATGGACATCTAGGAACTGTGGATGGGTGTTCCATCCCATTTATCTTGTTTTCATACTGTGCCCATTTCTCACTTAGATGAAGCCAAACATCATCAATACATAACATACACATTGCTTTTATTTGCAGTGGTTTTGTTTTTTCCCCAAAGCTTAGTGATTGGTTCTATTTTATGATAATTAAATGATATAATTAGCCAATTAACTTATTATCTCAATCTCTCCACGAATATATTTGACCATCTTCAATATGCCAGTTTTAATACTAAATCAAATGATAATATAAGCACATAGCACATGTTCCTATGAAGTTCTCATTCTTGTGAAATGAGATTCAATCTTCTTTATATAGCAAACTTCACAGTATTTTGCCTAGTGGTGTTTCTAAATGCATGTAAGTCATTTTAAATTTCTTTATGGTAAGCTTTGAAAGAGGCTAATATGTCAACCCTGATCAATGACTCAGAGTTTTAAACATTTTTAGACTATTTTTATATCTACTTTCTCTATTTTGACCTCATCTTTTCTTAAATGCTTATGTATATACAGTTGATAATATATAATATATCATTAATATATAGTAGATATGTTATATCTGGAAGGACTTCATCCAGAATATGTAATGAACGTTTATAAACCAGTAACAAGACTAATTCCTCAATTTTAAAATGGACAAATTTTTTACTTACACTTCAATAAGAAGATATATAAATGACCAGTAAAAATTTGAAAAAAAAATGCTTAAGATCATTAGTCATCAGAGACATACAAATTATAAACTTAAATAGAGTGTACATTCTCCAGAAGAGCTCAAATTAGCAACACTGACAAAAAAAACACTGGTGACGATGTATAGCAGGTGGGATTTTTATATGGTCCTGAAGGTTTGGGGGAGGTTTGTAGATTACTATAACCAATTTGGAACACTTTTTGGCATTCGAACATCCATCTACTTAAAGATCCAGAAATTTCTAAACCTAGTTATTTACCTAAATAAAATAAAAGTTCTTTTCACACAAAGATTTTTAAAGAATGTTTATAGCAGCTTTACTTATGCCAGGCGCAATTAAAATGCCTGTCAGTAATTCAATAACTAAACAAACTGTTGTATGTATATACAAAGGAAAACTATTCCTTAACAAAATGGAGCAAACTTACTGATGCCTACATTATGGATGAATCTCAAAAATATTATGCTGAGAAAGAAGCCAGACATGGAAGAGTACAAACTGTGTAATTATATTATATGAAGGCAAAATTAGTTTGTGGTGACAGAAATTTGAATAGTAACTAAAGGGCATGGGGACTAACTCGAACAGCAACAAAATTTCTTTTTTCTTTTTAGAGACAAAGTCTCACTCTGTCACACAGGCTGCAGTGCAGTGGTGCTATTATAGCTCACTGCAATGGCAAACTTCTGGGCTCAAGCAATCCTTCCACCTCAGTCGTGAGGAATACAGGAAAGCCTCATTTCCCGAGATAGAAATAACCACTACTAATACCTCAGCATGTTTGTGTGTGTGTGTGTGTGTGTGTGTGTTTGTAAAGAGAATATTTTATTACCAACATTCTCTCATGTCATTAAAATTTTGAAAATTATTGCATAATATTGTATCTTAAGGCAATTTTGATGAATTTCAGGAACTTCCTCATTTTTATCATTGGGATTGGTAATGCCCACTCTTCTGATCAGTTGTGAGAATGCAGGAAGACATTGTTTACTCAATAAACATTTATGAGATGTTTTCTATGTTTCAGGAATTCTAGTAGGTGCTATGTGTAAGAGATGAATAAAATAGGATTTCTGCATTCCAGATGAATAAACTATGAATGGTAGATGATGTGTGGGCAGAGAATAGATGTGAAGTTGGTACCAGCTTCCAAGAAGGCTCCTGAGAAACACCTACTTTGGTGGTGACCCTAGCAAATGAGACCATTTGTGGTATCCTCCTTCTAATCCTCTAATTTTTTCACTTCCACTGACCTCACTTTCCAGCAAATACTAGGGTGTGTGGGCCTCTAAATCTCTGTGCTGAAAACTTTCCTAATGAGTAATGTATTAATCTTCTCAGTCTGCTCTAATAAAGTACTCCAGACTTGCCTTAAACAACACACACATACACACACTCTCTCACACACACACACACACACACACTTGTAGTTGTTGCTCCTTTTTAAAATTTTATTTTACTTTAAGTTCTGGGATACATGTGCAGAATGTGCAGGTTTATTATATAGGTATACGTGTGCCATGGTGGTTTGCTGCAGTTACTGACCAGTTCTCTAAGTTACCTCCTCTCACCCCACACCCCCAAATAGCCCCTGGTGTGTGTTGTTCCCCTCCCTGTGTCCATGTAGTCTCATTATTTAACTCCCACTTATGAATGAGAATGATTTATATCCCTTTGGGTATATACCCAGTAATGGGATTGCTGGGTCAAATGATATTTCTGGCTCTAGATCCTTGAGGAATTGCCATACTGTCTTCCACAATGGTTGAACTAATTTACATTCCCACCAACAGTGTAAAAGCGTTCCTATTTCTCCCCAGCCTCACCAGCATCTAATGTTTCTTGACTTTTTAATAATCACCATTCTGACTGGCATGAGATGGTATCTCATTGTGGTTTTGATTTGCATTTCTCTAATGATCAGTGATGTTGAGCTTTTTATCATATGTTTGTTGGCCGCATAAATGTCTTCTTTTGAGAAGTGTCTGTTTATATCTTTTGTTCACTTTTTGATGGGGTTGTTTTTTCCTTGTAAATTTGTTTAAATTTCTTGTAAATTCTGAATATTAGACCTTTTTCAAATGGGTAGATTGCAAAAAGTTTCTCCAATTCTGTAGGTTGCCTGTTCACTCTGATGATAGTTTCTTTTTCTGTGCAGAAGCTCTTTAGTTTAATTAGATCCTGTCATTTTGGCTTTGTTACAATTGCTTTTGGCATTTTTGTCATGAATTCTTTGCCCATGCCTATGTTCTGAATGGTATTTTCTAGGTTTTCTTCTAGGGTTTTTATGGTTTGGGGTTTTACATTTATGTTTTTAAGACATCTTTAGTTATTTTTTGTATAAGGTGTAAGGAGGGATCTAGTTTCAGTTTTCTGCATATGGCTAGACAGTTTTCCCAGCACCACTTATTGAATAGGAGATCCTTTCCTTATTGCTTGTTTTTGTCAAGTTTGTCAAAGATCAGACGGTTGTAGATGTGTCATGTCATTTCTGAGGTCTCTCTTCAGTTCAATTGGTCTACATATCTGTTTTGGTACCAGTACCATGCCCTTTTGGTTACTGTAGCCTTGTAGTATAGTTTGAAGTCAGATAGTGTGATCCCTCCAGCTTTGTTCTTTTTGCTTACAATTGTCTTGGCTATATGGGGTCTTCTTTGATTCCACATGAAGTTTAAAGCAGTATTTTCTAATTCTGTGAAAAATATCAATGATAGTTTGATGGGAATAGCATTGAATCTATAAATTACTTTGGGCAGTATGACTATTTTTAGGATATTGATTTTTCCTATTCGTGAGGATGTAATGTTTTTCCATTTGTGTCTTCTCTTGTTTCCTTGAGCAGTAGTTTGTAGTTCTCCTTAAAGAGGTCCTTCACATCCCTTGTTAGCTGTATTCCTAGGTATTTTATTCTCTTTGTAGCAATTGTGAATGGGAGTTCATTCATGATTTGACTCTCTCCTTGTCTATTGTTGGTGTAAAGGAGTGCTTGTGATTTCTGCACATTGACTTTGTATCCTGAGACTTTGCTAAAGTTGCTTAGCAGCTTAAGGAGTTTTGGGGCAAAGATGATGTGGGTTTCTAAATATAAAATCACATCGTCTGCAAACAGAGACAATTTGACTTCCTCTCTTCCAATATGAATACTCTTTATTTCTTTCTCTTGCCTGATCGCCCTGGTCAGAACTTCTAGGACTATGTTGAGTAAGAGGTAAGAGTGGGCATCCTTGCCTTGTGCTGGTTTTCAGAGAGAATGCTTCCAGCTTTTGCCCATTCAATATGATATTGGCTGTGAGTTTGTCATAAATAACTTTTATTATTTTGAGATATGTTCCACCAATATCCAGTTTATTGAGAGTTTTTAACATGAAGGGATGTTGACTTTTATCAAAGACCTTTTCTGCATCTATTGAGATAATCATGTGGTTTTTGTCTTTGGCTCTGTTTATATGATGGATTACATATATTGATTTGTGTATGTTGATAGCCTTGCATCCCAAGGTTGAAGCTGACTTGATCATGGTGGATAAGCTTTTTGATGCTGGAATTGGTTTGACAGTATTTTATTGAGGATTTTTGCATCAATGTTCATCAGGGATATTAGCCTGACGTTTTCTTCTGTATGTGTTTCTCTGCCAGGTTTTGGTAACAGGATAATGCTGGCTTCATAAAATGAGTTAAGGAGGAGTCTTTCTTTTTCAATTGTTTGGAATAGTTTCAGAAGGAATGGTACCAGTTCCTCTTTGTACCTCTGGTAGAATTCGACTGTGAATTCATCTAATCCTGAGCTTTTTTCGGTCAGTAGGCTATTAATTACTACCTCAATTTCAGAACTGCTTTTGGTCTATTCAGATATTTGACTTCTTCCTAGTTTAGTCTTGGGTGTATGTGTCCAGGAATGTATCCATTTCTTTTAGATTGTCTAGTTTATTTGCATAGAGGTGTTTATAGTATTCTCTGATGGTAATTTGTATTTCTGTGGGGTCAGTGGTGATATCACTTTTATCATTTTTTATTGTGTCTATTTGATTCTTCTCTCTCTTTTTCGTTATTAGTCTAGCTATTGGTCTATCTATTTTGTTAATTTTTTCAAAAAAACAGCTGTTTGATTCATTGCTTTTTTTTTTTTTTTTTTGAGGGTCTTTTGTGTCTCTATCTCCTTCAATTCTACTCTGATCTTAGTTATTTCTTGTCTTCTGCTAGCTTTTGAATTAATTTGCTCTTGACTCTGTAGCCCTTTTAATTGTGATGTTATGGTGTCAATTTGAGATCTTTCTAGCTTTCTGATGTAGGCACTTAATGCTACAAGTTTCCCTCTTAACCCTGCTTTAGTTGTGTCCCAGAGATTCTGGAATGGTATCTCTTGGTTCTCACCGATTTTAAAGAACTTCTTGATTTCTGTCTTAATTTCATTATTTACCCATGAGTCATTCAGCAGCAGGTTGCTCAATTTCCATGTAATTGTATGGTTTTGAGTGAGCTCTAATTTGATTGCAGTGTGGTCTGAGAGACTGTTAGATTTTAGTTCTTTTGCATTTGCTAAGAAGTCTTTAACTTCCAATTATATGATCAATTTTAGAATAAGTACTATGTGGTGCTAACAAGAATGTATGTTCTGTTGATTTGAGGTGGAGAGTTCTGAAGATATCTATTAGGTCCACTTGATCCAGAGCTGAGTTCGAGTCCTGAATATCCTTGTTAATTTTCTGTCTCATTGATCTAATATTGACAGTGGGGTTTTAGTTAAAGTCTCTCACTATTATTGTGCAGGAGTCTAAGTCTCTTTGTAGGTCTCTAAGAACTTGCTTTATGAATCTAGCTGCTCCTGTATTGGGTACATATATATTTAGTATAGTTAGCTCTTCTTGTTGAATTGTTCCCTTTACCATTATTTAATGCCCTTCTTTGTCTTTTTTATCTTTATTGGTTTAAAGTCTGTTTTGTGAGAGACTAGAATTGCCACCCCTGCTTTTTTTGGCTTTCTATTTGCTTGGTAAATTTTCCTCCATCCCTTTATTTTGATCCTGTGTGTGCCTTTGCACGTGAGATGAGTCTCCTGAAAACAGGACACCAATGGGACTTGACCCTTTATCCAATGTTCCAGTCTGTGTCTTTTAGTTGGGGCATTTCGCCCATTTATATTTAAGGTTAGTGTTGTTATGTTTGAATTTGATCCTTTCATCATTATGTTATCTGGTTATTTTGCACACCAGTTGATGCAGTTTCTTCATAGTGTCATTGGTCTTTATATTTTAGTGTATTTTTGCAGTGACTAGTACTGTTTTTTTCTTTCCATAATTAGTGCTTCTTTCGGAAGTTCTTACAAGGCAGGCCTGGTGGTAACAAAATCCCTCAGCATTTGCTTGTCTGGTTAGGATTTTATTTCCTCTTCATTTATGAAACTTAGTTTATCTGGATATGAAATTCTGGGTTGAAAATTCTTTTCTCTAAGAATGTTGAATATTGGCTCCCAATCTCTTCTGGCTTGTAGAGTTTCTGCTGAAAGCTCCACTGTTAGTTTGATGGGCTTCCCTTTGTAGGTGACCTGGCCTTTCCCTCTGGTGGCCATTAACATTTTTTCCTGCATTTTGACCTTGGAGAATCTGATGATTATGTGTCTTGGGGCTGATCTTCTTATGCAGTATCTTAGTGATGTTCTCTGTATTTTCTGAATTTGCATGTTGGCCTGTCTTTCTAGGTTGAGGTAATACTCCTGGATAATATCCTGAAGTGTGTTTTCCAACTCATTTCCATACTCCTCGTCTCTCTCAGGTACTCCGATCAATCGAAAGTTCAGTCTTTTTACGAAGTTCTATTATTTCTTGGAGGTTTTGTTTGTTCCTTTTTATTCTTTTTCACCTAATCCTGTCTGCATGCCTTATTTCAGCAAGGTGGTCTTCAAACTCTGATATACTTTCTTTCACTTGGTCGATTCAGCTATTGATACTTATGTGTGTTTGTGAAGTTCTTGTGCTGTGTTTTTCAGCTCCATCAGGTCATTTATGTTTCTCTCTAAATTGGTTATTCTAGTTAGCAGCTCCTCTCACCTTTTATCAAATTTCTTAGCTTCTTTGCATTGGGCTAGAACATGCTCCTTTAGCTCAGTGTAGTTTTTTGTTACCCATCTTCTGAAGCCTACTTCTATCAATTTGTCCATCTCTTCCTTTGTCCAGTTCTACACTTTTGCTGGAGAGACATTGCAATCATGTGGAGGAGAAGAGGCACTCTGGCCCTTTGGGTTTTCAGTTTTTTTTTGTTGTTGTTGTTGTTGTTGATTCTTTCTAATCTTTGTGAGTTTGTCTAGTTTCGATCTTTGAGGCTGGGGACCCTTGGATCAGGTTCTTGTGGGGACTGTTTTTGTTGTTGGTAATGCTGTTGTTGCTGCTTTCTCTTTGTTTTTCTTTCAACTGTCAGGTTGTTGTTGCTTTCTCTTTGTTTGTTTTTCTTTCAACTGTCAGGTTTCTTTTTTTGTAGGGCTGCTGTTGTTTGCTGGGGGCGTTCACTTCAGCCCCTATTCATCTGGTTTGCTCCCATGCCTGAAGATGTCACTCAAGGAGGCTCCTGTATAGGGTGTCTGACGATCCCTGTTGGAGGGTCTCACCCAGTTGGGTGGCACAGGAACAAGACTCATTTAATGAAGCACTTTGACTGTTCCTTGGCGGAGGTGGTGTGCTTCACTAAGGGGAAACCCACACATCTGGGATGCCCTGATTCCTCAGAACCACCAATGGGAAAGGCTAAGTCTGCTGGTCCACAGAGTCTGAGGCCATTCTCCTCCCTAAGGGCCTCAGGCCCAGGGAGATCCGGGATCTGTCCTTGAGCGTCTGGCTGGAGTTCCTGCAGGGAAGCCCCACCCAGTGAGGAAGGATGAGTCAGGGTCAGGCCTGAGGAGGCACTCTGGCCACAGTCTGCCACAACCAGGAGCCAACACTAATTCTATCAGGAGGCTCCCACCTTTATAACCTTATCTAACCTTAATTGCTGCCTAAAGACCCCACCTGCAAATACCATCACACCAGGGGTTTGGGCTTCAAAATATGAATTTGTGGGGGATATCATTTAGTTGATATCAGGTCATCTAGAGTGGCTTCTGTTTTCCTGGCTAAACATCGATGATACAATTCCTTTTTTGACCACAAAAGAAATGTAAATGTTTATTTTTATTATATGTAAACATGGATTCATGCAAAGTGAAGATAATCTACTAACAATTTAGTGTATATTTTTCTTTCCCCTCTCTTTGGTATGAGATATGGTTATATATATATTATGTATAATATATTACATATTAACATTAATTCATGTGTTTATTCCACAAACATGTACAAGCTCCTATTCTATTCTGGCCACTGTGGTTAGTGGAGAGAATGTGTTAAAAGGTAAAAGGCACATGGTATGCTCAGAGTCAAAAGCAAATTGGAGTTCCTTTCCAAGTTAAATTATTATACAAAGTCTTCAGTTAATATTATTTACAACTAAGTCTGCATCTAACTGGCATTTATGTTTCTTTTTAACTACGTAGGCGTATCTCCAAGGTAGCATGCACTTTCTAGGTTATTTTATGCAATGGCAGTGTGTTAGCATGTTCTTTAAGACAGTCACTTCCATGAGAATTGATACATGCTACACGTGCCTTTAAACACCCTATACCTATCATAGAGTCCCATGCATAGTAGACATAAATAATGTTGGATGTATGGTGCCCTCTTTAATCATCATAATACATATCTAAAAAGGCATTAGCATTCCTGTATTTTCCAACTTTAAGTTTCTGTAAGAAAATACCGTAGGCTGTGTGGCTTAAACGACAGAAATTTATTTTCACACAGTTCTGGGGGCTGGAAGTTCAAGATCAAGGTGACAACAAGATTGAGTTCTGATGAGGACCCTCTTTCTGGCTTGGTGATAGCTGCCTTCTCTCACTGTCTCATCACATAGCAGAGAGAGTGAGCTCTCTGATATCTCACAAAACACTATTCCTATTAGATCAGGGCCCAATTCTCATTTAACCTTAACTACTGCCATATAGGTCCTGTCTCCAAATAGTCACATTGGAAGTTATTGCTTCTACATGTGAATTTTTTTTGGGGGGTGGACACAATTCAGTTTACAGATATTCTTATTATACAGACAGAAAATGGGAGTGTAACAGGATGTCAGCTGCACTTTATCCCAAATGGAGATTTCCTCTTATAGTAGTGGTTGCCTACTGCCCAGTATGGGAAGAATTTCTGGAGCCACATATAGGGCGGGAAGCAAATCTGGCATTAGTTGATTGACAATGGGTGTGGGAGTGAAAACCAGCAGTGTGTGCACATTTTTTGCCTATATGCTTGACACTATACAGTATTAACTTCAATCATAATCTGCAAGATGAGCACTTTCTTCCACATCTTACAATTAGTAACTTAAAGCTAGAAAATTCAAATAATTTACCCAAAGGCAGCTGAGGGTAGAGCTTCTATTTGAGCTTACTTCTGTGCTATTTTATGATACAACTGACTTAATTTGATTTCCTCTAATATTGAGTATTTTGTCAGTTCCTCATTTTATCCTACACTTGAAAAAATGTACATATGTTTGTCAACTTATCATGCTAGAGAAAGTAGAAGCATGATTGGCCCTTAGGTGTCATCAGAATTTAGTGGTTTAAACAAAAATTAATGAAACATCAAGTAATGAGACATTACTAGAATTCCAAATATATACATTAAGTAAAAAATTGAGTCATATGGGAAAAAGACTGCCTTTCATCACCTCTGGAAATACCCACAGTCCTGGAAATATCTCCAAGAAACCCCAGGATTCCACAAAACATGGTTTACAAACCATGGATTCAACTTGCTCTCCTTATTCAATTGAAAAAATAAAACTCAGAAAGGAAAACAAAAGTCCTTCTTGAAGGTCACACAGCTAATTAATGGCAGGGCTGGAGTGTGGCACTGGCCTTCTAATGCCTAATCCAATGCTCCTTCTCATACACAGGAGTTGAAATATTTTTAAGCATCTGTCAGTGACTCTGGGGCACTAGACTCTTGGAATCACAACTGCATTATGTAGGGCACATGAGGTTTTCTGAAAATCCCAAAGAAAACAAAAGGAAATTGAAAAAGCACTGTGGGATTGACTGCAAACAATTGAAATTCTTCTCACTTAAATGCCGAGATGAAAAGGCCAAGACAAGCACAGCTCTGCGAAGAGGAGAAATGAAAAGTCGACTCTGAAAGCTTTATAGATGTGGATATTCTGCTGAGAAGACTTACTTCCAGAAGAAAAGCAAAGCTATGGTTACTGAGCGCTTTCCAGACTTTGGTTCCAGTGTAAATGCTCAGTCTGACTCTGGCTTACCTTGGTGTGAATTTAATTACTATTTCAGCTGTTTCTATGGTATTGAAGAACGTTGGAAGTCAATACGGCCCACTTGCCGCTTCATGAAAATTCCTCCCACGGCAACTAACTTTCAGGCCACCACATTTCACACCTCTTTGGACAGCTTCAAATACTAGAAAGATCATACTTACAATGAGCTAGAAAAAGAAAAGAGAAAGTAAAACTATGCAAGACTTTCTGTGAAATTAAATTCACCACAATTAATTTTTCCACAAGCCATGGAGGAACACATAATAGTCACATTTTGGAGATGAGAAAAATGAGTCAGAAAGGTTAGACAACTGGCCCCATGATGTACAGCTACAGATGTGATGGCATATGATGGCACAACTGGAATTTGAACATAATTCTGCCTAAGGTCTTTCCATTGTGTGGCAGAGACCACGCTGAGTGCAAATATTAGTGTTTTATTTTTGTTTTTGTTTTTTTTTTTTTTTTTTAGATGGAGTCTTGCTCTTGCCAGGCTGGAGTGCAGTGTTGCGATCTGGCCTTACTGCAACCTCCACCTCCCAGGTTCAAGTGATTCCCCTGCCTCAGCCTCCCAAGTAGCTGGGACTACAGGCGTGCACCACCATACCCAGCTAATTTTTTCTTTTTTTTTTTTTTTCAATAGAGATGGGGTTTCACCATGTTGTCCAGGATGGTCTCGATCTCCTGACTGTGTGATCCACCTGCCTCGCTCTCCCAAAGTGCTGGGATTACAGGCATGAACCATCGCACCCGGCCAATATTAATGTTCTTTACTTCCTGAGCAAACAGCTGGAGTACATTTTACAGACTTCCTTATTTAGTTCAGTAAGCCCAGGAGACTTACTTATGCTCAGTAAAATATGAGCAGAAGTGATAAAAGCCATGTGCAGTCCTGTTCATTAAGATGACCTATTTCTTTCCACTAGTGGACAAAAGAAAACTAATGATCTTGAACAGGATGGAGTCACAAGATGGAAGGCGTTTAGACCCTTGAATGACTTTATGGAGCTAAGACTCTTCCCCAAGCTGTACCTTATCCTGCCCCCTCACTGAACTCTGTGTCATGTTTTCGTGACTACATGGAAACAGGCCTCCTTTAGCCCTTTCAGTCAAGCATCAGGAGAAGGTGATCATAACCACAACTCCAAGGCTGTTTTAGCCAACACTGTCGCATTGCTCTCCAGGTTGGAACTTCTACCAGATCATTTGATGCATAATTATGAACTGAACCACACGTTTGCATTCCATTCATATCTTGCTATGATTGACAAAGAACTGCAATAGGGAGTGGAGGATGAGTTGCTATACTATCAGCTTTCCCACTCCTACTCAAGACTGAAAAGCTCCTTCACCCAAGCACCAGGGATTACTGATGGCTTGTCGCTCATCCCTCCTGATCTACCTCTTGGCTGAAGTAATAGACTTAACATGCAATCAGAACTCTTTGCAAGGCACATAGCATACTTAATGACTGATCCAATGCTGGGTTATAAAGGCCCTGCCTCCATATCAAAGTTCAGGATAATTTTGTAGGCCTATTTTAGTTCCAGAGCCACCCACCCCCACCATGACTGGCTAAAACATGTGTTGTTACTGTATAACTTCCCAATTTCTCCCTTTCCTCAATTCTAATGCAAGCATCCAAAACATCAAAACTTGTATTTTTTAAAACATTAAATAACTATATATTTTAAAACCATACTCTTATGATAATTAAAGAAGAATTTGCTTTGTGAGGAGAGGAAGATGATGGTCTGATCAATGGGCCATGAATGGTAGGTTGGAGATAAAATTACAGGGGATTGACAGGGAGCTGTGAGTTTATCAAAACTTGTAAAGTTTCCTACGTGAAGATTATTTACTATATATAATATATATTTACCTATAAGCTTATGTGAGACAGATATATTCCAAGTGAGCTGGTTTCCCACCATCCTATCTAAGCTATAAAGAAAGACATCCTAAATGCTGATCAATTTTGTATGTCAATTTTATTAGGGCAAAAGATGTCCAGATATTTGGTCATATTTGATTCCGGGTATATCCATGAGGGCATTTTTGGAGGAGATTAATATTTGAATCAGTAGAATGAATAAAACAAATTGTCCTTCATAATGTGGGTGGACTTCATCTAATCAGTTGAAGGTCTGAATACAATAAAAAAGCAACTGTCTCCTCAGAAGGAGTTCTCCCTGCTTGATGGTCTTTGAACTAGAACATTAACTTTGCTCCTGCCTTTGAACTTGAACTGAAACATCAAATCTTCCTGGGTCTCCAGTCCGCTGGCCGTCAGACTGGAACTACATCATTGGCTGTCCCGGTTCTCAGGCCTTCAGATTCAAACTGGAAATACACTGTCAAATAATCTAGTTCTCAGACTTTGAAATTTAACTGGAACTAAATCATTGACTCTGCAGGGTCTCCAGCTTGTCTACTCCTCCTGCAAATTTTGGGACTTTCCAGCCTCCATAATCATATGAGTCAATTTCTTATAATAAATATTGCTTTCTATTTTGATTGATAGATAATCTGACAAATATAGATTTTTTGATACTGAGAGTGAAAAACTTATTCTTAAAAACAAAATGTTAAGAATGAGTTCTTAGAATTGGTTTTGCATTTCTGAAATTGACTGTCTAATGTGATTATATTTAAAGACATAAATGACTATTTTTATAGTAAGTAGAAAACTAATAGTCTGTGGTGTCATCTGACAATAGAAATATGCAACATATCACCATTGGACGTTCCTAATCAACCACTTATGAGAGGCAAGGATGTGAATGATGGTATTTATGATATTTTTAAACTTTTTAAAATCAAACTAACAACCGTAATGAGGCTAGATGATTGCTCCTATGGTCACTGGACAAAGTGAGGGAAAAGAAGGATGAGCTCAGAAATTCAAATTCCCAACTCAAGTGGCCCCTACATGATATGAAATCTTCTATGTGTACCCTGAAGGAGATCCTTTTCTCCTACAGCCACAGGGCTGAGATTCCTGAAAACCAAACCCAGAATCTCATTTAGTGACTGGCTGAGTTACAGTGCAAGTTGAATTCCCATCTTACAGGGTGTCTAACGTTAAAGTGAGGACACTGATTGCGAAAGAATACGATACTCACAATTTGAAGAGGGATGTGTGAGAAGACCTCAATAAAGTTGCGAATAATGAGCCTCTAAATTCTGATGAGTCTCCTTTGCCAGTGGGAGCAACCGTCCCAGCTTTAGGAGAAGGCATCTCTTCATTCCTGTTTGAAGGAGGGAATCTTGCCTTACTTGAGGAAATTTTAATGGCCTCTCTAGAGATTGTTGCTTTGTAATACAATACATATTGTCCTCAGGACCCACCC
Source organism: Theropithecus gelada (assembly GCF_003255815.1). Taxonomy (NCBI): domain Eukaryota; kingdom Metazoa; phylum Chordata; class Mammalia; order Primates; family Cercopithecidae; genus Theropithecus; species Theropithecus gelada. The sequence goes on along the minus strand of NC_037672.1, from coordinate 13,417,383 downwards.
CCACACCACCACTCTTTCTTTCTAGACTTACAAATAGACTCAAGTCCCAGGAAGTCCCTCATGTTGAACAACGTGCTGGCACCATGGAGTCTGGGGAATGCTTCTCCCTTTCCAGTTCTTTCTGTCTTGCCAGTGATTGCTGCTGGAGATCCAGTTAAACAGGATAGCTCTCAAAGACATGTCCAAAGCAATATGCTTCGAGTATTTCAAAACTGTTTTATTTTCCCTTGTGTATTCAGCTGCTCATCCAAGCTCTGCCTGGTAATGATGTGTTTAGTTTTTGTTTGAAAAAAACTGCTCTGTCTCAAATATCAGGTGACTTGTGACCTTCTTAATCCTCTTATAACCTATCATCAGAATCATCCAATTCCTCTCTGAGATCTTTTCTGCATTTGGTGCATGCTTTTGATCTTGTCCACATCATATCCATGCAATTATCTATTTGCATGTCCTTCTCCACTGATAAAAGGGATTTCTTGAGGGCAAATAAGGAGAGTGGCTTATTTATTTCTGAATTTCCCAGGCCCTAACAATAGATCTTTTTCAAGAATGATTTCTTCTATGTTGATGGAATGAATTCACACTAAACCACTAAACACATAAAGGTCAATTGAAATGGCCTTAATTGCTGCTTTTCATTTATTACTTTGTACAAAAAGAAATGTAAAATGAAGAACTTTATAAAGCCAAACCTGGTTATAAAGGGGAACAAGAAGATAAGAGTCTAAAAACACACTCTGTTCATCTCAACAAATGAGAGAAGCTTTCTGAAAGAATAGAAGTTAGCTTGGAGGAGCTTAAAGACTTTTCCCTCCAATTTTGTCTAGGATAAGTCTATTTCTTTCAATCTCCATCACCCCATCCAAGTAGAAGTGATCATTGTCTTACCTTTGGCTTGCTGTCATATCCTTCTAACTGATCCGCTCACATCTGTTAATGCCCCTCTTCAACCTGCTCTTCACTCTGTAACTGCAAGAGTATTTTCAATACACCAGGCTAGCCATTGCAAACATACCTCTTCTCCTCTTTAGAATGTTATAGGTCCTTCCTTCTCTGATCCTGACTTGCCTTTTAGGACTTATCTCTCACCATAACCCCTCAGTCTCAGCACCCCAGCGGCAACTGCTGTCCTATTCTTTCCACAGCACCTCTACTCTAGCAAATCCCTCTCCCAGGAGGCCTCCTCTATTGTTCCACATCTACTGCACTCATTTGTACTTAGTCAGCGGAGCTCAACATTCACGAGCAAACTTACCTGATTTTTGGATGGATGTGAACCCCAGGACAGAAGTATTAACATCTCGGTCTTAAGTTTATAGAATCCATGATAGAGAATATGTAGTTTTACTCCAGATGCAGACAGAGGGCCTGCTCCATAGCAGGCACACAGTAAATATATGTTTAAGGAAAGGAAGAAGAAGAGAAGTAAAGAAAGGAAAAAAGGGAGGGAGGAAGGAAGGAAAATGACAAGTACATTTCAGGTTAGCTCATAACTGTCTACTTTTGTCCTAACAAAGCTAATAGAATTTCTGCTACATCATACCATAACTCTGATGAATTAAATCTCTTTTGGAGATATCATGCCTATAAAGGAGCTAAATGCAATTGAGCTTGGTATCCAAAGGATATCCTAGAATCATGTTTGGTGCTTCAGTTTTCATAGAACCTGTGGCTTTCGCTTGATTCATGCTGTAATCTTGACTCTTGAGCAGTTGGCTCTGTGATGAAACTGGACAAAAATATGGATATTCCTTAAAAAAATAGTAGAAAAAGAACAAAAGGCCCATAGAATGAATGTGTACACCAAACCAAACCTTATTTTACTTGAATTCAAGTAAAATAGAACAGTATCTGCTATAGCTGAGAGAAAAAGCATATTGGTTAATCCTGAGGGCAGGAACCCACTCAAGTGTGGAATCTGGTGTCTCCTAAAAAAATCTTCAAAGATCAAAGTCAGACAAACAGGAGACTGTATAGAGAATGGAAAATCTCATGACTTGATACTTTCGTTATTAATTGTTGAATTCCAATTGCTGAACTCCCAGTTACCCTAGCAAAACATTATATAACTTTTGCTCTAGGCATGGATAAGAAACTGGCTTAAAATAAACAAGACAGTCAATCAGAATAATTCTGCTAAAAATTATTCTGCCAAGACAAGCTGTAGAAAGTGGAAACAAAAATAAAATGTTGAAGAATAAGGGATACATTTCTGGGCCCAACTGTTATCTCTAGTAATTTATGAGGTCCAGGTGATGACATATCCATTCCTATATCCATGTATCCATCTGAATTCCCCTGTTCCTGGAGGATTGGTCAAATAGCACAGGGCACTGACCCCTGGATTGGGAATTCAAACTTCTGAATGAGGAATGCAAATGTCCCCAGATGGTCTAAGCAAGGGAAACCAAATTTAAAAGCCAGTGGCTTACTAAAACATCAGTTTAAAGGAGAAAATACAGCATGATAATGAAGTCCCCCAGGAAGTGTATCCAAATACCAGTAGGTGTCAAGAAATGTATCCAAATGCCCATAGGTGTCTGGCTTCTGTCTTTTTTTTTTTTTGGACAGAGTTTTGCTCTTGTTGCCCAGGTTGGAGAGCAACAGTGCAATCTCGGCTCACTGCAACCTCCGCCTCCTGGGTTCAAACAATTCTCCTGCCTCAGCCTCCCAAATCACTGGAATTATAGGCACCCGCCACCATGTCCAGCGAATTTTTGTTGTTTTTCGTAGAGATGGGGTTTTGCCATGTTGGCCAGGCTGGTCTCAAACTCCTGACCTCAGGTGATCCACACACCTTGGCCTCCCAAAGTGCTGGGATTACAGGCCTGAGCCACTGTGCCCAGCCTGGCTTCTCTTTGAGAGCTATCATATATATGTTATATGAGATCAACTGGCTTCACCTGTTTTAAAAATCCCATGCTGAGATGGATCTATCTTTTACCCACTAGCTAACCACCCATCCATGCTTTCATATATTCAACCACTCATTTAATTTAGCAATTTGGGTTGCAGGAATGAATCAGAGTCAAAGCAAACTGACTTTTGGCACAGCTCTGTTCACCTGCATTCATGCAGAATACACCCCTAAACTTAAGGAAAGATCAGTCAGTTTGTACTGTGTTATTAGCTCCATCTTATTGTTTGCTGTCTAAGGTTGCATTATAAAGGCATGGCATATTTGTATGATACTTAGGTAAGCTACTTGGTATAATTCAATAACAACAATACTTTGGTTTCTTCATCTGTAAAATGGAGCTAATACTGGAACCTACCACACAGAGCTATTGTGAGGATTAAATGGATTAACAAATGTAAAGGATAATACCTGGCACTATTTTTGGTTTTAATAATACCTATAACTAAATAATTTAAAGAGTACTATCATAAGCAGTATTCACTAGATTTTTCCAATATATTTGCCAATAAAGTGTATGTCTTCTCATTTTATAATAGAAAACACCTGACTTTTTTCATTTCCCCTAAAATAATTTAGTTCCTCAGGAGCAGGGCTGGGGACTATTTCTCCCTATCCTACCTAGTAAATAGTAAACAACCGATAATAGTCAGTTGAGCAATTGAAGTTGCAAAATCCTCCTGGTTGCTTCTCTAATACGCCTTATCCCCTACCTCTCTTCTGCCACTTCCTTGATTAGGTCTCCTTTTTCCCCTCTGTGTTGTTGCCACAGCCACCTACCTGGACTTCCTGCTGCCAGACGCATTTGTCTCTAGTGCACTCAGAGTCATCTATTCAAAAGTAAATTTGACCATGCCATTTTTAAAGCCCTCGATGACTCACCATCACAGGCAAGATAAAACCCTTAATCTTGCATGTTTTTCACAAGGTTCTTTGCAAGGGGCACTGTCTGCTTGTCAGCATGCTTTCCCACTGCTAAATCTACAGATTCCTTTGCACTGAAAGATGTATGTTTCTCAAATTATAGGCCCTATTCATTTTTATTTTTAAAGTTTGCTTTCATCTTTTAAACAGGATGTAGAGGTAGATACAAATTTCTCCACTCCCTGAGTTTTAAACCTAGAGTGGGAAAAAGGCTTGTGAAAAATGACTATAATACAATGTAAGAAGTGTTAGAAAGTGAACATAACCTACCAGGGAGCTGACTATAATCCTGAAAGACCCAATCACGCCATCATCCCAAATGTTGAAATGCTGGAAGATCAAAACCTGAAAATATAATTCTAAAGCTAGAATTAAAATGATTTGAAACATATTTATTTATTTGTTGTTTTGGGTTTGCAGAAGTACATTCTGCATGCCTATATTTATAGACCACAAATTTGGCAGAAACAAGATTAGAGATCAAACAGCCATATCGTGTGTATTTTTATCCTACCATGCACATAATTATGTTTGAACCAGTCAGCAGCTTTGCTGGCTTCTTCAGAAAAATGTGGCTTTAATTCCTTAAAAACTCCTGGAATGTCATCAGCTGGAAGGAATGCCAATGCGGGCAAATGACACATTTTTGAACTACAGTTTTTGTCATCGCCCTATCAATTGACCAATGTGCTCATCTGAATTTTCCACTAAATGCACTGAGCCTAATGGATAAAACAAACATTATTGGTAGGTAATATCTTGAAACTCACTTTTAGAAGCTTTGGTCATACCTAATTTCAAATCTGTCATTATGGATTGAGGATTCAATCGAAATTCATTTTCTTCTGCAAAGTCCACCAAATCTTCAAATAAGTGTTTACAAAGTGCTTCACTTTTTCCATTCATTAATATATAAATGAGAAGATAGAATTCCAGAATTCTAATTCTAGAGTTCTAGAATTTTCACATCCAACAGGGTCATGAATTGTATATAAACAATACAAACAGTTTTGAAAGTGCCGTCTATTAGCCAAAATGAAGCATGTGCTAGTTTTTCTATGTTAGATTTAGTGGTAAATATAGGAAGTCTATCTTCTCCAATAGTCAAATCCCTAATCAAGTTATTCCACCACGTAATGTGTTTTCTAACACTGGAGGAAGTTAGCAAGTATCTTTGGTTCAACAGGTCACTGAGCTTGTTGAATTCTTTTTATTCTCTGACAAAGAGCATTTTATGAAGGCAGAATCGTGTAAATCCTGGAGTCTAAAGACCACAGAGTCTGGTGTTCTGAGGCCACTAGAAGAAAAGTCTGTCCTAGCCCTCAGATAGAGTGCCATTCCCTTTCTGTATTTGTTCTCTCTGAGCCCCTGGCCAGTTGGATGGTGAACACCAATATTGAGGGCAGATGTTTGCCACCTAATCTACTCAGTCTCATGCACTAACCTATGGAAACACCCTCATAGACACATCCAGATAATGCTTTACCAGGTTTCTAGGTGTTCCTTAATCCATTCAAGTTGAAACCTAAACTTAAGTCCACTAGTCCACTCCTTGTCGACTTGGCACCCATAAACATCTCCTTAACCATATTTAATTCTCCATTCATGTCCTTAAAGCGTACTTGAATTCCAAATAAAGACAACAATAATAATAACAAAAACAAGGTAATAGTTCTGCCTAACATGATGCAACTATTCTATGATTGTGATTTTCAGAGTTTTGTACATTAGGGATTTTTATCTTTTGAGATTTCAACACTCAGGATTGTGGTGTTCAGGATCACGATCCAAACCTAATCGATCACATCATAGGCTAGCCTTCGTTATTTTTTCTACATCCCAAACCAACTACGTTGCTTGGCATGCCAGCCAAATCATCCTGGGATTATATTGAGCTGACACTATAGTGAGCATTTATGCCGCATTGAATATTTCAGTCCCTGCCATAACATGTGAAGATGAAAATTCCAAAAGAGTTGAACCACTGTCTCCCTGGGCAGTGCCCCACCCGTCTGCCATAATACAACATGCAAGGTCATCTGGGATCTGGCTACTGCCTCTCTGTGCATCCTTATTTCACATTACCCCCATGGTGTCTACTACTTCTTTTTACTATAATCGTTATTTTTAAAAAATTTTTATTTGATTTGATTTTACGTTACAGGATACATGTGCAGGATGTCAGGATTGTTCACAGGGAAAAACACGTGTGATGGTGGTTTGCCGCACCTATCAACCCATCACTTAGGTATTAAGCCCAGCAGGCATTAGCTCTTTTCCCTAATGCTCTCCCTGGCACTGTCCCCTAACAGGCCACAGTGAGTGTTGTTCCCCTCCCTGTGTCCATATGTTCTTATTGTTCAGCTGCCACTTATAAGTGAAAACATGCAGTGTTTGGTTTTCTATTCCTGCGTTAGTTTGCTAGGATAATGACTTCTAGCTTCATCCATGTCCCTGCAAAGGATATGATCTCCTTCCTTTTTACAGCTGCATAGTATACCTTGGTGTATATGTACCACATTTTCTTTATCCAGTCTATCACTGATGGACATTTGGGTTCATTCCATGTCTTTGCTATTGTGAGTAGTGCTACAATGAACATATGCATGCATGTATCTTTATAATACAGTAATTTATATTCCTTTGGGTATATACCCAGCAATGGGATTGCTGGGCCAAATTGTATTTCTGGTTCTAGGTCTTTGAGGAATTGCCACACTGTCTTCTACAATGGTTGAATTGATTTCTATTCCCACCAACACTGTAAAAGTGTTCCTATTTCTCCACAGCCTTGCCAGCATCTGTTTCCTGTCTTTTTAATAATCGTTATTCTGACTGGCATAAGATGAAATCTCAAATGGTTTTGTTTTGCATTTATCTAATAATAAGTGATGTTGAGCTTTTTTCATGTTTGTTTGGCCACATAAATGTCTTCTTTAGAGAAGTTTCTGTGCATATCCTTTGCCTATTTTTTGATTTTTTTTTCTTGTAAATTTAAGTTCCTTGTAGATTTTGGATATTAGACTTTTGTCAGACGGATAGATTGAAAAAAAAAAACCTCTCTCATTCTGTAGGTTGTCTGTTCACTCTGATGATAGTTTCTTTTGCTGTGCAGAAGCTCTTTAGTTTAACTAGATCCCAGTTATCAATTTTTGCTTTTGTTGCAATTGTGTTTCATGTTTCCTTCATGAAATCTTTGTCTTTGTCTATGTCGTGAATAATATTGCCTAGGCTTTCTTTTAGGGTTTTTATAGTGTTGGGTTTTACATTTAAGTCCTTAACCCATCTTGAAGTGTAAGTAATGGGTCCAGTTTCAATTTTCCGTATATGGCTAACCAGTTCTCCCAGCACCACTTATTAGACAGAGAATCTTTTCCCCATTGCTTGTTTTTGTCAGATGTGGCAAAGATCAGACAGTTGATGTGAGGGATTATTTCTGAGTTCTTATTGTGTTCCATTGATTTCTGTGTCTGTTTTGTGCTAGTACCATGCTGTTTTGGTTACTGTAGCCTTGAATTATAGTTTGAAGTTAGGTAGCATGATGCCTTCAGCTTTGTTTATTTTGGTTTAGTATTGTCTTGGTTATATGGGCTCTTTTTTTGTTTCATATAAATTTTAAAGTAGTTTTTTTCTAATTCTGTGAAGAATGCCAAGGGTAATTTAATGGGAATATCATTGAATCTGTAAATTACTCTGGGCTGTATGAACATTTTCATGATGTTGATTCAATGTCTCCTACTTCTTGTTAGGTCTCAGATTAAATCAAGCTCTGAGCCAGCTTTCATTCTGTCCTCCTTTTTCATACTCTCAGATAGCATTTTATTTTTTAATAGCACTTACATAATTGTAAATTAAAAACACTTATCTAGCAATTTGTTGCTCTTTATCCACCTCTTGAACTAAATTTAAATTCCTATTATGTTAAGAGATTATCTGGTTAGTCCCAAGTATACTCAGTGCTTATCACTGTGCCAAAAACAGTATACACACACACACACACACACACACACACACACATACATATATACACACCTACTGTTTTTATATATATATATATACACACACACACAGACATAAAGTATACCCAAAAAAGTGATTAAAAATGGACATTGCTGAGTTGACAGCATTAGATATCCCTAGATATAGTCTAGCATAGCTTATAGCCTCAAGGAAAAAAAAGGCACAGAAATTCTAATTCAGAAGCTTTCATGGCCAAAGTGGTAGATGCAAATAATACAGTTGTTTGTTAATAATGATGATTGTACATGTGCATATTATGTTTTACAATTTACACAGCACCTTCTCAATAATCAATTCTCTTGATCCTAAGACTGTTGAGATATGATGTGTTCCACTGATATTTCTCTACGGCTAAAATTATGGCAAATGGGACTGACAGACTCATTTAACCAGTGCATGCTCATAAAAGGTCTTAATTTTAGATTTTTAAAAATGTTATTTCCAAATAAAGATTATTGTGTGTGTTTTTCTAAAGTGAAAGATTAAGGGAAAATGTATATTTTTCACAACTGAATCTTAGTATTTCTTCATCATTTAATATCCTGGGAGACTCAAAAATTGAGCAAAGCCTGGGTCACTGAGAGGCCCTATATCCACAGTTTCATTGTGAATTAAATAGAAAGGATGTGTTTAACAGACTCTGGGACCAGCAAGACTCAAGCTTCTTTCTCTAGGCCTATATTCTCTAAGAACATCGAGCATCGCTTTGATGTCCACATGATGATTCCATGCTCCTCAGCTCTGCAAATATTGGTGAGTCATTTTACTTCTCTTGAGTCTCAGTTTCTTTATCTATACCATGACTATACAAATTCATGTTCACAATTTCTTTTACACAATTCTGAAATTCTAAAGCCCTGAATCTAAAAAAAATTAATTAATTTAGAGTGAAAGATCCTTTGGCAGTAAAATCTGTTCTGAATTGACATACAACTATGTAAGTCTTCCCTTATCACACTTAATATTCACAATTTTTGCATGTAGAAGTATTAATGTGATTATACTGAGGAAGTTATATAGTATGAAGCATATATACAGTATTATGCTTTCTAGAGTTATATACTTCTGAATGTTGAAAGCCAGCAGGCCTCAGGAACTTTAGGTGGAGTCCCATGGCCTTGTTCTTGCACTGAGAACTGCTGGGGCTTGAAGAAGACAGCATGCAACGTCTCTGGCTTATAGAAAGTACTCAAGAGGTGGTAGCCCTAAAAATTCACAAGGCATTCTTTTGGCTCTAACCCACTAAAGGCTAGCACCCCTGCATCTTCTTGGCTGGCTGGTTGTTAGACACTTGGCTTTGGATCAAGTCTCTTTTCTCCTTTAGCAAATGCTATCTTGGCTGGAGGTTATCTGAAACCCAGAATTACTTTTTGTCTGTTTGTTGTTGTTGTTGCTTTTCCTCAGCTCCAGTTACCTCTGTTAGAGTAGGGAAATTCCTGAGCCTAAGACTACTCTACAAAACTCTCACCATTGTGGTTTAGTAAGACTTCCGCATTTACTCCTTAACATTTTGCTATGGACAGCTCAAGTGGAAAAAAGCAAAATGGGAAAATACAAAAGAAATATGTCTTTTCAAAAATTAGTTTATCATCTTTGGCCTACACAAAGTTGTTCTTACTAGGTAGGTAGTTGATTCATTATTTACTCATGTATTCATTCACGTCTCTTTTGCTGGTTCATTCTATTATTCATTCTTTCTTTTTTTCATAAAATAATTTAACAAATGTGACCACTTCTTACATGTGTTTATTGACTCTATGTATAAGTCCAAGGATTAAACAGAAAAATACAAAACTAAGTTTAACTAGTTTATAGGCCCCTTTTATTTTATAGGCCCCTTTTATTTTATAAAATGAGTTTGTAGGCTCATTTTTGGTAAAGGTGCATGGTTAAAAAAACTAAATGTTTACCTTTTGGAGATCATTGTAAAAGTACTTTACATTAGGTAGAAGTCATCATTTTCTCAATTAGACCATATTATTAGGTAACGGCAGGACTTACAATCAGTGCTTTTATACATTGCCTTTTTGAATTATATACAATTTCTGAAAAGTTAAGATTTTCAGCAGCAAGGTTGATGAATGTAGCCTGGTACCAGCCAATTTCAAACACAGGTTGGACTGACTTCACAGTCCCCATGAATTTCTAGGTATACTTCTTTCACTTCTGGGAAAAAGTCAGATCAGAAGGGCCAGTCACAAGAGAGATGAATTGTGCCTACTGAATAATTCAGAGGGTCAGTCTAAGAAATTTTCAAGATAACAGTTTGTCTCAGAGTCTTAGGAAGATGGTAAGCTCTGGGAGAAAATAAACATGCTTCTAATTTAGAACTGGGCCCTAAGCACCTGACTTAGTACCTGTTACGAGTAAATGTTATTGGAGTAAACAAAATTTGTGATTCACTATATCAGCAATTGAGTGTTAAAGAGAAAGAAGAAAAAAGAGGATCAGGATCAGAAGAAGAAGAAAAATAAAAGGAAGGGAAGTGAAAATGAAAAAAAACAAAAGACAAGAAAGGAAGGAACAAAAGAAGCAAAAAATTAGGAATAATTGAAATTTGCCTGTTGTCTTAGCAGTTGGGTTTTCACTCATAGCTCCAGGAAAATTGCTCTCCCTCAAATCTCTGTTGATATCCATATTGCCAATCCCAGTGAAAAAATTCTTAAGAAAAGTCCCTAAACTGTGTCACTCGATAGCTGGGTGACTAGTATGCAGACTCTCAAGCCACCCCCAATGATTCTTGCCTTCTGATATTCATGCCCGTCTGTAATCTTCTTTTGAGTGTGAGTAGAACCTGTGATTTATTTCCAACCAATATAATATGTCAAAGATTATGAGTTGTCATGTCCATGATGACATTACATTGTAAAAGACTGACTTGCTAGCAGACTCCCTCCAGAGATTATTCTAGTGGGTTTGATGAAGTAAATGACAATTTTGAGAATGTCCATATGGCAAGGAACTGTGGATAGACTCTAGGAACTGCAGGCAACCTATAGCCAATAACCGTCAAGGAACTGAGTCAGCTGGGAAGCTGTTTTCCTCACTCGAACCTCCAGATGAGAATACAGCCCTGCCTAAACTGTGGAGATAGGCTGGTGAAGCTGTAAGCAAAGGACCCAGTTAGCCTGTGGCTAAACTTCTAACCCATAAAAATGGTAAGATCATGTTTTATTTGAGCTGCCAAGTTTGTAGTAATATTGTTACACAGCATAGAAAACTGATATAATGACTTTGTGTGCCAATCTTTCTAATATTTAAATCCCTATTCTGTAAAATGGGAATAACAATAATATCTGTTTTGTACATTGTTGTGAGCAATGTAATGATTTTAAATACATGTGTTATATATATTATAGTAATATATATTATATATAAATGATATATATTCTATATAATGCTATATATAATTTATGTATAATATATATTATTTATATATTATGTGTGTATATATTGTGTGAGTATGTGTGTGTGTGTATATATATATAAAAAAACCCAGTAGGGCTGGCACATAAAAGAGTCATAAAAGCTTAACTATTATTATTATCTATGACATACTGCTTTTAAATGATTTGAGGTCTTTTTCAAAATATTTTCCTCCTTGTTTTTGTAATATTTTATCTCCTGTTTTTCCTCCTAGTTTGGTCCACATTTTTCAGTCTGATTTACAAACTTTTCTTCTCCTTAGTTCTTCCTTCAGAATCCTGCTTCCTTGTTTTTACCACTTTCAGCATCTTTTTGAGGGCTCTGGGAAACAACAATGCCTTTCTCTTTCCCCACAGTATCCTAAGCGCTTCTAGAGGATAATCTCCCTGCAGACTTTCATAGATTGATTTCAATTGAAAAAAAAAGGTAAACTTTAAAAACAATGGGATAAATTAAAGTGAAGATAGTATTTGGGCCCTAATGTACCTAAGGCTCCTAAGGTTTTGTACTAGGTACATTTGCATTTTGTAATTAATTCACACAACCATCCTATGATATTAGTATTATTTGCCCCAAGGAAAGGAAAAGAGAGGTGAAAAGAGCTAAGTGGCAGTGTAATAATGGAAAAGGCACTAGCTTTGGAGACAAACCTGGCTTCAAAACTTGCCTGTGCTTCTTGAAAGCTGTGTGATCTTGGACAGGTTGCTTAACCTTTCTGAGTTCCTGTTTTCTCATAGCAAAATGAGGATAGTAATATCCATCTCAGAATGTTGTGAGAATCAACCGACCTATGTACATGGCAGGAGCTCAAAACCTTGTGGCACTATGAGTCTCAGGCTGCAATATTAGTGCTGGTATTCATTTTTGGGTTTCCCAACACAGAGTATAGATGATTAATAGATGATAGGTAGATAAATATATAGATGTATAATAAATTAAAATGGAAAATTCAACAAAAGAAAGATAAGGAGCATGTCTTCATAGAACAAATAAGTGATGCTTAGTTTATTTAATGGTTTCTAGGGGAAATGTTGTGACAGGATTAAGGGAGCTTTTAAAGGCCACCCTGGTTTGTGGAGAGATAGACAGTTTATGTCCCAGAAAGCCTCAAGGTATTTTGTGGCTGCTTACTCTGTGAATAAAAATTTGGCAATTTTAAGACTTTAAGTGAATTTTGAAAACAAAATTTAGTCCTTCAAGCCTTTCCAAACCTTAAAAAATGTTCATATTTGTATGTCTATTATGATACTTGAGAACACCAGTGATTCTATATGCCATAGGTTCTATGATGCTCTTTCATAAAACTCCATTTATTCTGGAATTGAGGCATCTCTTGGCCTGCCACTGACAATGTTTGCTGTGAAGTCTATATGTAGGAGATCTGAAATTTGCACAGATATAACTTTACTAAGGGAGGAGGAAATTGTATTTGCAAAAGCAGAGTCTAACATAGGAAGCCAGTGAACAAAGAGTAGGAGATTTTCATGATTCTCATCCACCCCCAACCACCCTTTACTTTTTACCATATTCACATTCTGGAAACCTCTGATCTGGGAAGAAAATGTGATGAAAACCATAGATCATTCCCACTAAAATCTATGTAAGTCTTTAGCAAGAAAAATTCCTGTTTAACTTCAGTGTTATAGATGAGGGGCCCAGGAGCTTGACCTAAGGGAAAGCATTGAATGTCTCCTGTAATGACTGAACACAGAACTGAGATGAAAAAATGTCTCAAGCACTTCTTGAAATCATGCTGATGCAGTTGTGAGGAATGTGAAGATATCTGTGTTACCAGCCATTCTTCAGGTAGGAGCAAAGATGGGAAAATCACATTGTGTTTCTGTATTTTTTAAAAAGTCACTGAGCTAGGGACATTGACAAAATACACTGGCATGTGAATTGCTGGACCATTTGCAGATACGAGTCCAATTATATCAGTTGATGAGGAAGCAACTCTGTAGTGGCGTATGCTCACTTTGCAAAATGGCTAGTTAAGACTAGCGGGGGAGCTGAGTTGTCAGTCAGGGAAACACCCTCTTGATGGGAAGGTAGTAACTCTGAAAGTGAGCCCTGTAACAGATCTAGTGTGAGCCAGAGACCGCACATTTGGAGATAATCTGATGCTTATCCAAGCATCTGGGTGCCTGGACCTTTAAATAAATTCCTTGTCAATTGGAACTTTTTTCCTAAATTAATTTAGGCCAAAGTTTACTTCTTCCTTCCTAACCAAGACTGGCCGACTGTTGCAGGCCTGATTCTTACTTTATCTTTCTTTATATTATCAGATTTGAACCTTGACTTTCATCCATGACTCTAACTCTGATGTCTTCTCTACAAAGTTCTTTGTGGCTTATGTCCTGACACCTAGAAACTGAGTTGCCTTCGATTCCTGCCCCCGACCCTGATTCCTAGACTTTCTGTGACATTTGCCCACAGCTCAATAGGAATGGCAATCCTTAGATGCCCCTTTAGTCTCTCTGTTCTCCATTTGGAAGCTCATGGCTTGTATAACCACATTTATTTCCAGGGTCTTCAGTGGAATACAGGGAACGGATTGACTCTCCCCACACTAGCGTTGTCTTTACGATACACCTGTGACTAATTTCTTCTTTGAGGCTAATAATAAACAGTCTGTTAACCTAATTTTACAACACAAAATGAGAGAAGTGGGGACAGTGTAATTTTCTTTTGGAATAAAATCCTGAACGGTAATTTTATTAATGAAATCTCATACTCTTCAAAAAGTGGGAGGTCTGATCAGGTTTCAAGGCAGAGGAAACCCCGTCAGTGGAGAAGAAATTAAAAGGAATATGGGAGAACTTGTTGTCATGGCCTGGAGCAAAATGCTCTAAGTCTACCTGGGTATCTGTGATAACCAGCGCATTTTGCTCCAGCAGATGGTTCACCAATACACGCGAGTAGCCACAGTGCATTATGTAACACGTGTCCTTTTTGATGAACAAGTATTATTGCTAGCCAGTGAAGAACCATGTTTCCCCATGTGAACAACAGTTAACAGGTGTTTATAAACACATCTAAAAGCCCTAAAGCCAACCCAAGTAGTATTGTTAGTAGTTGTTGTAAGGAGTGGGATTTCCGGTGAACCATAGAACACTTTAAAGAAGACTAAAGACCTGAGGGCAGTTTCAAGGAACTCATATTTCACTTCCAAGTCTCCTAGGACCAAAAGTAATTCTCAGTCTATTTCAAGTTATTTCCTCCACTATTACTTCTCTGAAGTCTATAAAAACACTCTTTCCTCTCTCATCTAATATCCTCATTGGAAATGAATTATGTTTCAACAAATTAGATGAGGTTGGCATCTGGCTCATATGGCCTCACTCTTTTCTTAGGAAAGTCAGTGTCACGTGAAACATCTGGCAGACGCCTTTGTAAGGGGGACTTTTCATATGTGGTCATAGCAGCCATGAAGAGCTTTGTAAAGGAGATTATAAAATTTTGTCTCTCTTGATCATCGCCCCACAAGCTGCAAAGATTTTTCCATGCTGAACAAACTCTTTTTTTAAGCAAAATTAACCGATATAGCATTTCTTTTCATGTCAAGGGTGCTGTAGAGATTGGGTTAAGCTTTCCAAAGGAAATGGACTATAATTTTTTTTTTTTTCCAGAGAAAAGGGGAGATGCTATAGCGACCGTTAAATCTAGGATGAACTAAAGAGACCCTTTTATTCGATAGATTTATTTTACTAAGGAATAAAATAAGGCTCACAGACCCTGTAGGATGGATACATCACCTATGTTGAAAGGTTTGAAAAGTGATGTTTCAGATGTCATAATAAAAATAACAAAATCCTTTTTTATTGTTTGTATTTACCCTTAGAGTGTTTCATGATGCTGTTTTTCTCCCTAGTGTCCTGGCACACTCTATACATACATACACACATGCATATTACTTATCAAGTAAAAGTTTTATTTCTTATGCATTTGCTCAAAACAAATCCTTAAGACTTGAATGTTTATTTCTAGAGAAAACATCGTCGCACTACAACAGTCCCGTAGCTATGTTGCTTGTTTGCTTTACTGCCAAGTTGAAACGGCATCTCTAAAGCCTTCTCTTTCCCAAAGGCTCTTTCCTGGCTCTGTTCTCTTTGGTGAATGCCTTCTCTTGTGGCTTTCAACATTCTCTGTTCACCCTAGCAGGGAGACAGGCACTTTAAAACCATTTTAGTACAAAAATGTATTTCTAGCATGAATTCTGAGCTAAAAGTAGATAAATATGTCTTCTTTCCTAAATTAAAAAATAAATTAAACAGCATTACAATGGCATTTCCAGTATTCATATCATAAACAGCCCTCTCTCCTTCCTCACTGACCCACTTAGCCACATCCTGCCTTCTATCACTTAAGTTAGGCTAATCAGTTGAACTAATACCATTATTCCAATTGTGCATGTTAGGAAAAATAATGACCATAACTAGCATCTATCGAGATTTCTTTATATGTCACATGAGTGTGGGTGGGTGGGTGTTGTTCCCTACATATGGATGCATATTCAGTTATTCCAACACCAGGCATTGAGAAAAGTCTCATTCTTATTTGGTTTTTCTACTTGATATTTTTGTCAAAAACAAATTGACAATATACATTTCATTTATTTCTGAAATTTTTAAATCTTTTTGCGGGGGCGGGGGTGTGGTCTTCTCAGCAATGTGTGTGTGTGCCGGGGTGTGGGTGTGGGTCTTTTCAGCACACGAACTGAACGCAGAATTCTAACTTGAAAATATTTCATACCCCAATTTAAAGCTATCTTTTTATTTTTTCTGGCTTTCGTAGTTTCTTATGACCACTTATTTGTATTTTATGCAAATATAGATTATGTATCTGGCTTCTCATAAAATTTTATTTCTGTGAACAGTTTCATGCAATTTGATCATTATGAATTGGTATGATTTTCTTTGTATTTATCCCAGTTGAGGTTCATTGAGTTTCTCATAGAAGCATAGGTTTATAAATTCCATTAAATTAGGAAAATAGTTGGCTATTTATTTTTAAATAATTCTATTTCACAACCTCTTCTTTGGAACTCCAGTTTTATTGTATATAAGGGTATTTGATATTATTCTATCGCTAACAGATGCCCTGTTGATATTTTAAAACCTTTTACTCTCCCTGTGGTCTTTTTAACATAATTTGTATTGCTATTTTTTCAAGTTTACTAATACTTACTTCTGCCATGCCTGATCTCGTATTAGTCCGTTCTTACTTTTTTAAATCCCACTATTTATTTCATACATTATATATTTATTTCATACATTATATATTTTCATTTCTAGCAGTTGTATTTGCTTATTTTTTGCATTTTCTCTTTCCTTCCTCTTCCCTTCCTCTTCTTTAATTAATATAGTAACAAAACTTCATAGCTATTTAAAAATCTTTATCTCTGAATTCATGTTCTTCCTCATTTCCCTGTCTGCTTCTATTGTTTTTTTCTCCTGGTTGTAATTTACTTAATTTTGCTTCTTTACATGTCTAGTAATTTTGATTGGATTCTGGATATTGTGATATTTTGTTGTGAATTGTCTGAAATTTATTGTTTTTATTGTATGAGGATTGGGCTTTGTTCTGGCAAACTCTTAATTAGTTCCAGTTCAGTGGGATTTTTTTTTTTTTTTTGAGACGGAGTCTCGCTCTGTCACCCAGGCTGGAGTGCAGTGGCCGAGTAGCTGGGACTACAGGCGCCCGCCACCATGCCCGGCTAATTTTTTTGTATTTTTTTTTTTAG
The DNA here is from genome assembly GCF_003255815.1 of Theropithecus gelada. Taxonomy (NCBI): domain Eukaryota; kingdom Metazoa; phylum Chordata; class Mammalia; order Primates; family Cercopithecidae; genus Theropithecus; species Theropithecus gelada. The sequence continues at coordinate 13,400,353 of NC_037672.1, read as the reverse complement.
TAGAGATGGGGTTTCACCGTGTTAGCCAGGATGGTCTCGATTTCCGGACCTCGGGATCCACCCGCCTCAGCCTCCCAAGTGCTGGGATTACAGGCGTGAGCCACCGCGCCCGGCCCAGTGTGATCTTTTTAGGCTTACCTTTAATCGTTGTCAGAGCAGATCTACACTCCTCTTTATTCCATAAATTGTTTACTTTCGCTGAAAAGACCTGGTTCTTCTGGGGTCGCGCATGAATATCCTGAGTAATCAGTGAATACTTCTTACTCAGGCTGGTTGACACCCAAACATTTTCTAGCACTGAATTGAGTTTGGAAATCACTTTGCTCACAGTTCCTCAATGCTGTTTGCCCTACTTCATGCAGTCTTGCCCTTGGTGTTTAACAAGTAAGTATTTCGCTATAGATTTCTGGAGCTCTTTTTCTGTTTAACACTTTGCTTTCTAAAACTGCAGCACTCAGCAACTTTGGTCTCCTTAAACTTTAAATTCTGTAACTTAAATTCAGTGAGGCCCAAATGCTGTGCTTGCCTTATTTCCTGTTGCTCTGTCGTCCAATATGTGCCTCCAGTCAGAATGCCAAGTGATCTAAAGGACTACCTTGTTGTTTTCCTTCTCTGAGCAATCACAGAACCTTGCTCCCTATTGTAAAATGTCTGAAAATGATTGTTTTATATACTATCTAGCAGAACATGCGAAATGAAAACATTTGGACCATGTTATTCTATTGTGGCAAGGAAAGAAAAGAGGCACTATATGTTTCAACATATCCTAATTGTGCTTAAAAACAATTTCATGATAATATTATTAGTGATCAATAAATTATAGGTGCTCACCAATAAAACAGCAAGGATTTGATTAATATTCTAACAGAATAGTTAATTGATATTATAATATCAGTTTTACTAAATAATTCAGCAGTCTTCTGAAAATAATTCAGTAGATTGACAGATAACTTCCAGTTTCTAAATATTCAGATGGACTCAAATTAGCGAGATTCGTCATGAGTAAGAGACAGAGAGCAGAACATTTGGACACATTTAATGAGTTTAAAGAAACCAACCTTTTCATTCATCCAAACCTGATTTTTCATCAGAGCACCGTCAGGAACAATCCCTTGGAAACATTTTTCAAAAGACATATGCTTCTTGAAGATAAAATATAAAAGCCTTTTTGCAGATATATGCCAAAACTCAAAAATATTTTTCAAATTGCACAACATCTTTGTATTTGATAGAAATAAGTCATATATTGGGAAGAAAGAATTGAAGTGCTTAAAAAAATCATCTTAGCTTTTCCTTTGTCTCATTCTACTAGAAAAATAAAAATTAACAGGGGTTGTACTTTAGGAATTAAGATTTTGTTTTCAATACACTCTTGTTAATTAGATCTAAACTATGTTACTATAATATCTAGATTTGATGAAGGAACATTATATATAGTATATGGTAGTGGCAATGTCACAAATTACAAACTGAGTAATATTTTTCTACCTTTACTTTCATAGAGCTTAGTGGTGTGATTGAGTCCCATTTGCAGCATTAACCAGCTCAGTAATATTGAGACAATTATTTTACCTTTTCTGTACTTTAGTTTTCTCTTCTTTAAAGTTGTATAAAAATGGTACATACCTCATAAACATGTTAATGCATTTACAACAGATTCTCACACATAGTAAATACTGAATACACACCGACGAACTATTATTAGCATTAAGGGTAATCCCTTCACCTCTGCTCCTTACCTCTCTTATTGTCTAGTCTCTTCTCCTAATCGTTATTT